>NW_015173150.1:94368-108965 GCF_001447785.1 Gekko japonicus | reverse complement strand
CCCTTCTCCAAGCCTGGTTCTGGAGGAGAGGTCTCCAGGCCCCGCCGGGAGGTTGGCATCTGCGCTTGCTTAGAGCGCAGGACAACCTTGGGCCGACCCTGGATAAGCATATGGAACAGAGGTCCATCAGTGGCTATTAGCCACAAGGTATAGATAGGAACTCTCGGACTGGGGCAAGTGATGCTCTGTATTCTTGGTGCTTGGTGGGGGGGGGCAACAGTGGGAGGGCTTCTAGTGTCCTGGCCCCACTGGTGGACCTCCTGATGGCACCTGGTATTTCTGGCCACTGTGTGACAGAGTGTTGGACTGGATGGGCCATTGGCCTGATCCAACATTAGCTTCTCTTATGTTCTTATTTACTATTAAACAACACTTTCTCTCCTATACACCTACTGTCTTCCCTAGCCCAAGATTTTAATACCTGTGGGAAAAGGAGCACAAACTTAACCCAGCTGTTATGGGACGGCTTTAGTAGAAACCCCCCACAAAAAAACTGAAAAGGGAGAAAAACAAGCAAAACGCAAAACAGTTACAAATTGCCCCCTGTTTTTTCCCTCAAAGGAACCCCAATAGACTTACAGTTATAAAGAATATGCAGTACAGATGCAACAAGCAATCTCAAATATATACAATATTTACATCTTATGAATATATATAGCGGATGGGTTGGCACTAAGATATATAACTGCATGACTCACAAACAGAATATTAGGCAAAGTTAATGAAAAATTTATGCACATAATTACATGCATAAGATTGAAGCTGATGGCGGCCATACATTCACTGGGAAGTATCAGGATGTAAATGTGCACTAAATTAAATTGAAGAAGGTGAGCAACGATTATAAAATCTCATTTTTGAAAAATGGAATTTTAACATTTGTGCCATTTCTGTACCAGCGCTTTAAGCTATCTGGGTAATGAAAAGGTGAAAGGGTGACTTATGCTATTTAAAAAGGAGGTTATCGTAAAATGAAGCTGGGGCTATAATTGGGTCTCCTGCTGATACAAGTGAGGAAAAAAACAATTAGTGGAAGGCTTTAAAAAGCTAATCGGAGTGAGTGGCTGCCTAGAAAGTCCATTCCATTACTGCGCCGGCACTTGTGAAGCTAATCAAGAGCCTTTCCATGAGGTTGGCTGATGCATGAACTCCCAAAGAGCCATGTGGTTCCTTGTCAAGGTGTGCCTTATTTTGCTCACATCATTATGAAATTATGAAGTGTAACATCCCTGGCTGAGATCCCCTATTACGGGAAGCCCTCAAAAGGGAGGGTCATTTTGACATGGCAAAGTCATGACAAACTGGTGATTTTCACTCATGATTCTCAAGCAATGGATGTTGTTCTTCAGGCAAATATCCTTTTGGTGGTGGAAAGTGCCGTGAAGTCACAGCTGACTTATGGCAGTGCCATAGGATTTCCAAGGCAAACGACCAACAGAGGTGATTTGCCCTAGCCTGCCTCTGTGTAGCAACCCTGGGCTTCCTTGGTGGTCTCCTATTCACGTACATAACCCTGCTTAGCTTCTGAGATCTGATGAGACTGAACTACTCTCAGCCATACAGGTCAGGGCATCTTCAGACTGCCCCGTGTGAAACCAGAGGTCACGTCTGAGAAATCCTTTGAAAGCCAAAGTCTTTTCTGCTGTGACTCAACTCACAATGTGTGACTCAGTCACAATGACTGTGTCAATGTGGCAGGGCAACGGGCGTGCAAGATGGAGAAACAGAAGATTCCAGCTGCTTCCCCGGAACAATTAGCATTTTCCAACCCCCATCTCCTACTTCATCACGCCCACTCCCAAATCTCTTCTCTATAGTGGGAACAATTTACTGAGTTAGGCAAAATGGTCTGACAGTATGAAGTAGGCTTTTCAACCTAGCCGCATTTATTTAGTCAAACACTTATATCCCTCTCTCCCCATAGTTCAACGTGCCTCGCAATCCACAATTAGAGCAAATAAAATAAAATAAAATCCAGACTCTCTTCCCTCCACATAATAAAATGCAATAAAATGTACCTATCCTCCATTAAAAGTGGATAGAGCAGCCTTAAAGTATCTCCTAAAAGTTTCGAAGGACGGTGCGTGCTTCGCCTCCCCATAAGCTGCTTCCACAGAATGGGGACAATGATAGAAAAAGCAGGGTCCCTCATATGCCAGGCGGGCCAGCTTTAATGAGGGAACAACCAGAAACGGACTGACTCAAGAGACAGCAAGTTGAACACATGTTCAGATTAGGGTGGCTGGGCCGAGGCTAGCAACTGGGAGGACACTGTGTCCTTCCTATGTGTGTGTGTGTGGGGGGGGGCTTGATGGTGAGGAATGATGCCAGCACCCGGTGGTGGTCGATGTTTTTTTTTTCTTTTCCTTTTTTTTTGGGGCTCGGCTTTTCTTCAGTTCTTTCCCCGGCGTCTCCCCTCTGGCGAGATGTTCCTCCTGGTGCTCAGGCGAGTTAGCTTGTGGCACACGATTCACATCTTCCACTAGCCTCAGCTGCGTCCTTATGGCTCCGCCGCGCCTGTGTTTGACGTCACCACGCGCCTCCACCTTCGCCGACGACAGCCGCCTGACGTTTTTTCTGCCGGCCACCAGGGATCGCTCCTTCCGGCCCTGCTGCTGCTGCCACCAGAAACGGACTGACTCAAGAGTCAGCAAATTGAACACATGTTCAGATTAGGGTATCTGGGCCGAGGCTAGCAACTGGAAGGACACTGTGTCCTTCCTATGTGTGGGGGGGGTGGGGCTTGATGGTGAGGAATGATGTCACTGGTGATGCAGTGGTGTCACTTCTGGTTTAACCTAAGACTTTGGGCAAATGGTTGGGCGTTGTTCCTACAAGGTGATGTCACTGCATCCGCAGCACTGGTGAATTCCCACCCCCATTTTTGCTGTGCTGGCCCACTGAGAGGGGAAAGGGGGGAGGGCTACTGGCAGGCAGTGTCCTGCTAATCTGGGGGACCTGGCAGCCCTAGTCCAGACTCTGAGATGGAAGGAAGGCACCTCCTTCTGTTCCATGAGCTATATTCTCCCTGTGCTTTGGAGGAGGAGAAGGAGGAGAAAGAGAAGGAAAAGGAGAAGAGTTGGTTTTTATACCCCTCTTTTCACTATCTGAAGGTGTCTCAGAGTGGTTTACAATCTCCTTCCCTTCATCTCCCCATAACAGACACCCTGTGAGGTAGGTGAGGCTGAGAGAGTTCTGAGAGAATTGTGACTGACCCAAGGTCACCCAGCTGGCCTCATGTGGAGGAGGAGTGTGGAACCAAACCCAGCTCTCCAGATTAGACTCCGCCACTTTTAACCACTACATGAAACTGCAGGAAGGGAAAATCCATAGCTCAGCAACACAGTAGGAGTTCTGCATACACAGGCTCCCAGGATCAATCCCTGGTATCACCAATTAAAAAAGGAACGTCTAATGGATTGTTTTTTTGTTATGGCTTATTTTAATCAACCCTGACTGTTCCCTGGAAGGCCAGATACTGAAGCTGAAGCTCAAATCCTTTGGCCACCAAATGAGAAGGGAGCACTCACTGGAGAAGACCCTGATGCTGGGAAAGATTGAAGGTCAAAGAAGACGGGGACGGCAAAGGATGAGATGGTTAGACAGTGTCAAAGATGCAACGAACATGAAATTGAGCAAACTTCAGAGGATGGCAGAAGACAGGAAGGCCTGGCGTGATCTGGTCCATGGGGTCGCGAAGAGTTGGACTCAACTGTGCGACTGAACAACAACATTTAAATGGCTTTGTATATACTGTCTTTTTAAAATTGGGAGCTGCCTCAAGCAGGGCTCTGAAGAGCGAGCATAGAAACGTTCTAAATAAATTAAATAATGAATGAATGAATGAGTGAGTGAGTGAGTGAGTGAGTGAGTGAGTGAATGAATGAATGAATGAATGAATGAATGAATGAATGAATGAAAGAAGCAGGGCTGGTAAAGTCCACTGCCCTGGAGGGCCACTGCCATTCACAGTAGAAAACCTGGAGCTAGAAGGACTGAAGATCTTACCGTACACGGCATGTTAGCATACTCATGCCTTTTGGAGGTGGATGAGGTGGGAGCAATGCTTCCTCTATGCTGTGGAGTTCTACTTTGTGGGCTATTGGCACTAAAGTTGTGAGCAAGCAAATTGGCTGCTGCATAAATTAGTTGGCTCTGGAGCCATCCTTCCTGAGCTAAGACAAAAATGTGTGAGCTGGAGGCTAAGAAACTGGGAGCTAGCTCACACTAACTCAGCTTAGAGGGAACACTGGATGGGAGTGTGTGGAAACTTATATTACCTCTCCTGAAATTACTTCCAGAACACCAAAAGGGAGGTCTGCCCCTGTTTGTAGTGGCCTGGTGACCAGTTGTCAAGCGGGAGTCAGGTTAGGACCCGCACGGCATTATCAGAAGGGCCTTCCTTTTCTTTCTTTCTTCCTTCGTCTCTCTCACTTTGTGCCACTTTGTTCTCCCCCTCTTTATATACCAAGAAAGAACTTCTTTATTTTTTCAGCTGTTAGGAAGTAATTTTCTAATGCAGTAACCAGCACTGTGAATAAAGTTGAAGAAATGAGTCATACCAGCTGCTTAACCTTATCATCATTTTCTTGGATTTAACCTATAATTTTAAATTACCTGCTTGGAGCTGCCTAATTCTGTCCCCCCATAAAAATGACTTCTCCATATTGCCTAGAGATAATATGCAGATTGAAGGGCTGCTTTTCTGTTCAGACCTTTCTTTCCCCTGTTAAATTCAATTCTTTCTGTGCCTGCTGTTTTTAACACTGGACCACCATATATCACTTCACAGTTGTCAAAAGGGAAGATTTGCCTTGCTTGGTACAGAGGGTGACAGTTGCAAATGCTGGCATTTATCGTTCTGTTTTCTTGGGTTTCTTTTTCAGTGTGGTACCAGCAGAAAAGAGCAAGAGTCCAGTAGCACCTTAGGTAAAAGGTAAAGGTTCCCTTGCTCGAAAGCCAGTCGAATCCGACTCTAGGGTTGCGGTGCTCATCTCCATTTCAAAGCCGAAGAGCCAGCGCTGTCCGAAGACATTTCCATGATCATGTGGCCGGCATGACTAAACGCCAAGGCACACGGGATGCTTAGCACCTTAAAGACTAACAAAATTTGTGGCAGGAGATGAGCTTTCCTGAGTCACTGGTGACTTCTTCAGATACAGCTCGAATGTGAGTCCATCTGTTCTTCTGTCTTGGAGAGCAGAGTGATTTCAGCTGCTGAATGACAATCGCAGGCAAATGACAATAGCAGGTGAATGACAATAACAGGAGGGAGGGGGGAGTGCTCCCCCGTAAGTCCTCTCACAGGAGGAGGAAAGGCTAAGCTTCTTTCCGCGGAGCTTTCGGCCCCAGGTATGAGAGGCAACCCATCTGGTTTTCTAGGTGAACTTGTTTGTTTGTTTGTTTAGTTTTTAAGAATAAATTGGAAGTCTTTAACAGCAAATAGTTAACTGAAGAACGACTAATGTTATGTTAAAATATGTACTGTAATTAATATGAATAAGGAAGAAGAATCTAGGGAACTAAATGGAATCAAATGTATTGGGTAGCATAAGATAATAGTACACAGAATAGAAAGTAATCCTCGTTAATATTTAGATATAATAGGAGTCAGTGGATGAGCCGGAGAATACTTTCTATTAATAAAGGGGGTGAATAATGTAATAGACAGTTGAAAAATTAATATTTTGTATCATCGTTCACTATAAACATTAATAAACTGTGAATTAAAAAAAAAACAGGTGTGATTGGATTCGGTGTGATGCACAAGGGGTAGTAGGCATGGAGAAATCAGTGTTGGTAATGAGACAGGAAACCTAGTTCTTGATTCAGTTCAGGAGGATGTATTGTTTTGAGCTTCATTATCAGTTGCAATTCAGCAGTCTCTCTTTCTAATCTCCTTTTGAAATTCCTTTGTAAGAGAACTGCTCATACCTTGCCACAGCTTTTGTTAGTCTTTAAGGAGCTACTGAACTCTTGCTCTTTTCTGCTGCTACAGAGAGACTAACATGGCTACCCATCTTGATCTTTCTCAGCGTGGTACCTGAGAAGTGAAATGGCCATTAGCAAAAGGGGATATCTATTTTATAGTGCCTCAGACATATAATGTGTTCTTTAGTGTACATGTGCTCACAGGTATGTATGCATGCATTACACTGCAGTACAAAAAGGAATCTTGATCCCATCTATCTCTTCTGAATCTTACAAGCATCCATACATCTTGTCCCTGTTGGGAGAAGTTGTGCAGGAGCATCCCAAATGCCTCTCCTAACTGGGAAGGAAAGGAAAACTGGAATAGTTCTGTTGCTGACACAGAAAAGTTTGCACTTTTTTTGGATAGACAGACCCCCCCTTCTTCTGTTCCCAAATTCTCTCTGCCCACATTCCAGTATAACTAGGAATATTTCTGTAATCAGTTCCAGAAATGTTATATGTGGAATATATTGCCATTTTAATTTTAATTGCATTAGCATTTCCCAAATATGTTACTTGTGTATATGGATAACACAATGGCCCTTTTTGCATTGACAGCTTGTTCTGGAGAATCTGAGGAGTGAAGCCTTAAGGGTTGACTTTGCAGTCGCACACATTCACTGTGTACTGTTTTCCCCTCCTCTGGTTTATTTATTTGTGTGTTCTGTATGCATTCTGCATCTACAAGCAAGACCAACATATTTTGAGCTAACTGGCTGCTTTGTCTAGGATGAAGAGAAAGGCAAACATCTTTCTAAACGTTTAACTGCAGACCCAACTTCCCCTCCCCTCCCTCCCTCCCTCCCTCCCTCCCATTCCCTTGCACAGCAGTTCAGAACCAAAGTGGATTTGAGGGCAGCCTTTGCGTGGAGGAAGGAGGTCTTGTAGATCGCAGCCCCTAAGGGCGGCTGCCCCCCTCTTTCCATACCCCCTGCCCACAGGGCTGGCTCCAGCTTATTTTGCATCAACCTAAAGAGAGAGAGGCAGAAATGGGGGAGGACCGTGGGCAGCAAATACCCACAGAAACAATGCTACTTTAGGAAATAATAGCTATTTGAAAGCAGATTAAAACAAAGAATCGCAGCGAAAGGAGTTTTGGTAACTGTGGGGCAACAGTGTGCTGGAAGATTCCTGTAAAACAAATGCGGAAACAAGAGAAAGCCCCGACACAAACTGGAAGTGGAAGCAAAGAGGGAATGCAGAATGGAAGAAACTGAGGCAAAATACAGGTGCAGAAAGGGCCAATGTAAGAAAGCCACAACAGCTTTGCTCATGGGAGCAGGGCCTCCTGCTTCCGCCACCCTGCAAATGGGCAAAATCAACAACTGCCTGTATGTGTGAATTCTCTGTTATCCCTCCCCCCCACACACATACATCTTATGGAATGGCCTGCCTGATGAAGTTAGGAAGACTCCCACTCTCCTGGCTTCCTGCATGAAATGCAGAGCTCCCTTGTCCAGAAGGACCTTTTGGCACAGGTAATGGGGCTGTACTGCAATGAAATGGTTGCCTTGGTAAAGGGATAGGAATGGCAGACTACACTACTCTCATCTGTAAGTTCAAAAAGTTGCCTTGGTAAAGGGATAGGAGCGGCAGACTACACTACTCTCATCTGTAAGTATGCGCCGACTATGAAGTTTCTGCATCATTTAGCATGTCATGTTTAAATGCTTACGCTCTGTTGTCAGCTTTCTTTCAGCTCTGTTTCAGGGTTCTGGTCTGCTCCATATGCCTACAATCCAAATCCTACTGCACTGTTCAGTAGATGTCCCACCCTGTTGATTGTGTTTGACTTACACTATATAATTTGCCTTGAGTTTCAGTAAGAAAGGCAGAGTTTCCGGGCTTCTGGTCCGCTACCGGTGGAGGCAGTGGAGACGTCTCGGATCTCTAAAGCTAGTAAGAAAGGCAGGGTATAAATAATGTAAATGGATAAAATTTTTAAAAAAATTCCCTGAGATTCTTGTGTGTGTGTGTGTGTGTGGGGGGGGTGTTTTTATTGATCTGCGCTTACACTTCTGTGAACAAGTAAAACACCACACAACCAAAATCTTGAGGCAACTATCAGTACAGTATTGCAAAACTCATATATATTGCTCGCCTGTAATGTAGACAAAGGGGAAAGACGCAGAGGAATTGAAAGGACTGAACTCTATGGCTGATTGTGCACATAAAACTGGGATGTAATCATGGAAACAGAGAGAATGGCTAACACATCCATTCAAAAACAAGACCTTCATGGTCTGAAACCTACATAACTTGAAGGACCAGCTCTTCCACTTGTCAGCTTAAAGCAGCCTGTAGATTTCTTCTGGGTGTCCCTTTTTTCCTATCGAGTATGGTTAGCTTCAGTGAAGGTTCATTTGTTTTCTCTCATGGCGCCAACAATGTATAACAGTCTTCTGAAAGAAGTCTGGAGTTCTCCCTTTCTTTTGTTGCTTTATAAAACATCCAAAACTGTACCTTATTTTTTTGGGGTGGGACTTTGACTGATGTTTCTTTAGCACCGCTCTTATGATGGAGGTTGAGTGGAACGTTGCCATTTCTTTCTGTGATTAATGTCGTTTTGGCTCAGTAGCCTTTAACTGATTTGTTGTGAGGTATCCTGTATGCTGTATTGCGGAGAAGGTATTCTTAAACCAACCAACGAATACATAAAACAAGACTAGATTATTCAGAACTCCAAAATCCAGGAAGAGGTTCAGATGAGGAGAATTTCAGATGCCCTCCTCTGATTCTCCCCGAGGCCTGAACCTTTGGCTTTGGAGGGGCATAATTGGACTCCATTTTTCAGGAACAAAGTGATTCTTCCTACAGGCAGCTTCTCCTGCCTGCATACACATGCGCACATGTTATGAAAGTGTCATTAGGGTCAGTATTGTGCCGTGGGCATCAGCCTTGACAGAAATTTAGCAGTTAAAACTTTTCCAGGGAAGGAGGGGGACCTCACCTACTTCTGTGGTATTAGAGGCACAGGCCTGGAGCCAGAAACATAGCACCTCAAGCATGGTTTCTCCAAAAGGACATCACAGAGCTGGGGAAAGTACAGAAGAGGGCAACCGAGATGATTAGGGGGTTGGAGCAACCTCCCCTATGAGGAAAGGCTGAAGAGTCTGGGACTCCTTTAGTCATCTCTTTTCTAAACTGAAATCATAGAGGTTTATAAAATCATGCACTGGGTGGAGAGAGTTGATAAAGAGAACTTTTTCTCCCTCTCCCGAAATAGTAGAACTGAAGGGCATCCAATGAAGCTGATGGACATCAGATTCAGGATGGCCTAAAGGAAATTCTTCTTTACACAGCAAGTGATGAAAATGTGGGGTTTGCTACCAGATGATGTAGTGGTGGCCACAGGCATAGACAGCTTTAAAAGGGGATTAGACAGGTTCATGGAGGATAGGTGTATCAGTGACTACTAGCCATAGTGACTAAAGGGAACCTCCATGCTCAGAGGCAGTAAAACGCTGAATCCCAGTGCCAGGAGCCAACATTAGGGGAAGGTCTCGGCCTCTGTGTCCTCTTGTTGGACCTCCAGAGGAACTGGTTGGCCACTGTGCAAGATAGGATGCTGGTCTAGATGGATCACTGGTTTGATCCAGCAGGGCTATTGTTATCTTATGTTCTGACTTCTTTTCCTGAACAGAAATGAAGCTGCCTTCTCCTGCAGCGGACCACTGGTCTATTAAGGTAAGTATCATTCACTCGTGACTGGCAATGGCTCTCTAGGTTCTCAGTTGGAGGTCTTTCCCATTACCTGCTAACTGGGCCTTTCAACTGGACAAGCTGGGGGTTGAACCTGGGACCTTCTGCATGCCAAGCAGATGTTCTGTCACTAAACCATGGTTAGGGTTGCCAGTCTCCAGGTGATGGCTGGAGACCTCCTGGAATTACAGGTGGCCTCCAGGTTACCAGTTCCCCTAGAGAAAATGACTGCTTTGGAAGGCGGACTCTGAGGTCCCTCCCCTCCTCAAACCCCAACCTCACCAGGCTCCACCCCCAACATATCCAGGAATTTCACAATCCAGAGCTAGCAATTGTAGCTTAAAGGTAAAGGTTCCCATGCTCGAAAGCCAGTCGAATCCGACTCTAGGGTTGCGGTGCTCATCTCCGTTTCAAAGCCAAAGAGCCAGCGCTGTCCGAAGACGTTTCCATGGTCATGTGGCCGGCATGACTAAATGCCAAGGCACATGGAACGCTGTTACCTTCCCACCAAAGTGGTACCTATTTATCTACTTGCAATTTCTTGCTTTCGAACTGCTAGGTTGGCAGGAGCTGGAACTAGAGATGGGAGCTCACTCCGTCATGCGGCACCCGGGTCTCAAACTGCTGAACGACCGACCTTCCACAGCCTGCAGTTCAACGTCTTAACCACTTGAGCCACCATAAACTGTAGCTTAGAGAAATGCTAAAGCCGCACTGCCGTCAACTTCAGATTTTGTGTGTGTGTGTGCAAAATGTTACCCTTGTTGCAAAATCAAGGCAGTACTGTGCGGATAGGAAGCTCACTTGGCTGCTTGTTATGGCATGCACATGGCTTTCAAACGTCTCCCCTCATCAAGACAGCTCTCTCTTTCCCTCACATTTCACCCTTCCCTTTTTATGATAGCTATTAAAGGCTTTTTAAAAAGTGTTTTCAGTTTCTTGAGAAATATTTATGGTTCTGACAGGGTGCTTGTGAAGCTAAGAAGTAGTTTTCAAGAGCATCCTGGGGAAAGCTCGCGTTAAAAGAGGAATTCATGTGATATACCTGCGTTACAATGGGTTCGGGAGGCTCGTGGCTTCTTTGCTGGTGTATTATGTACCTGGATTCTTTACATCTGTGGTCTGAAAATACCCTGAGGAACATGGATTTGTGCTCCTTCCTTCCCTGTCTATTTAGTGTTTTTTTTTAATCTGGCACTTCTTCCAAGGATCTCAAGGTCTTGTGTCTTGACACTGTTCTCTTGCAGAATACTTTTTTCTCTCTCCTTTTTACTACTTCCTCCACTCCAGGAAAGAAACTAGCTGCTACACTTCCACATGTCTGGTTTGAAACCAGCAGTTTCTGTTAAGGCACATGGTGCAAAGCAATCAGAGTTGCATTTAAGGGCACACGGAGGTTTCCGATCACATTTAATTATTCCTTGGGCACCTTTGGAATTCTGACACAGGGCGGTGGATGCAACTACAAAATGGATGCTGTAGGAGGTGGAGCCAGCCACAAAATGGTTGCCATAAGAGGTGGAGCCAACTGCAAAATGTCAGGGAGTGAGATCATGCATAGCCCCAGGGCCCTTTTACTAGGGGAACATGTTGGAATTGAGTTCCAGAACCTCTTCAACAAAATTCTTTTAAAAATGTTTAAAAGCTCATGGGTTTTAAGTATACAGATTGAAAATTTCATTTCCCTCTTGTGAGTTCCGGCACTTCTTTTTCCAAGAAAGAAAGAAAGAAAGAAAGAAAGAAAGAAAGAAAGAAAGAAAGAAAGAAAGAAAGAAAGAAAGAAAGAAAGAAAGAAAGAAAGAAAAGCCCAGCATAGGTCTGATAGTAACTCTTCAAGATTTCAGGCAGAAGCTTTGGTAACAGGATGCCTTTTGAAATATATTATTTTAAAACATTATCTTGCATACACACAACTTACCCTCAGCCATGCAGTGAAGATCCTTGTGCTGTGGAGGCAGCTACTGCCGTAACAACTTTCTAAAGATCTTCACAGATTATCAGATTGCCAATGGCTAGTTAGAAGCTCTGCTGGGCAAAAGCCCCACCTGGTCCCGCTTACTTTCCCAGAACACTTGGCAGGTAACAGGAAAAGTCCTGGTGGGTTCCATGGTGCCCAGGGGTCCTGTTTTGGGGACTGTTGATCTATAGATTATATATGGTCTAGACAAGAAACACAACAAATGTCCGTTTAAAAAATCCTTGGTGTTATTAAACCATCCATGAAATTTTCCAGCATTCATTTGTTTTTCGGCAGTTCCTAAAAAGTCATTCCTGGGGTTTCAGGTTCTATATGGAGGAGCAACAGGTGAACCGATTGATGTGAGGACAGACAAAGGGAGGGAATCAACCCCCATCTTCAGTGAAGCTGCACTGAAGGAGTAGTGATTATACTCTCTGAGGTTTCTCACTCTAGCTCCTCTGAACCCATAGCAATCTCACAATGCTGGGAATGATGTCTCCAGGTATGGGAAGGTACTGCAGGAATGGAGAGGGACACTGGAAAGCTCCATGTTCCATGCATGGAATGCTACAATATTGCCCACTGCTTTTCTGCTCTCTGATCTACCCAAGCAGAGTCCTGGCAAACTCGTTGGCTCCCTTTTGATCTATAGATTATATATGGTCTAGACAAGAAACACAACAAATGTCCGTTTAAAAAATCCTTGGTGTTATTAAACCATCCATGAAATTTTCCAGCATTCATTTGTTTTTCGGCAGTTCCTAAAAAGTCATTCCTGGGGCTTCAGGTTCTATATGGAGGAGCAACAGGTGAACCGATTGATGTGAGGACAGACAAAGGGAGGGAATCAACCCCCATCTTCAGTGAAGCTGCACTGAAGGAGTAGTGATTATACTCTCTGAGGTTTCTCACTCTAGCTCCTCTGAACCCATAGCAATCTCACAATGCTGGGAATGATGTCTCCAGGTATGGGAAGGTACTGCAGGAATGGAGAGGGACACTGAAAAGGTCCGTGTTCCATGCATGGAATGCTACAATATTGTCCAGTGCTTTTCTGCTCTCTGATCTACCCAAGTAGAGTCCTGGCAAACTCGTTGGCTCCCTTCCTTGAATCTTTTTGCCCCTTCACTGGATTCTCATTTCAGATATCATGATTCGGGATGGTCATGAACCAGCTCATGAGTTCATGATGAATTTTGGGTGGCTTGTAGTTCGCGAACTGCACTGAAGAGCCACCATGAACTTTCATGAATTTTAAAACAGTTCATGGTGGTTCAAGGCGGTTCATGAAGAGCAGAAAGCAAGGGTTTAACTGGCTCAGAGCACTGCTTTCTGCTCCCCACCACTTTTCATGGTGAAATCACTGCTTTCTGCTCCCCACAAAAAGTGGTGGTGAGCAGAAAGCAGAGGTCACAAACCGCTATGAACTGGTTTGGTTTGCGAACCAACTTCTTGGTTTGAATCAGTTCATGGTTCAGTCACAAACCATGAACTGAAACAAACTGCAAAAATGTGGTTTGTGCCCATCCCTAATCATGATAGAACTCTGTTACCAGGCACAAACATGGTTTGTTTGCAGTGCTCCTTTGTCTCCATTGTGCGTGTGTGTGAGAGAATGTAAAATGCTGTCAAGTCACAGCTGACTTATGGTGACCCCAGGCAGGGGATTTCAAGGCAAGTGATTAAGCAGAGGTGGTTTACCATTGCCTTCCTCTGCAGAGTTTTCCTTGGTGCTCTCCCTTCCAAGGATCAAACCTGCTTAGCTTCTGAGGTCTGACAAGATTGGGCTATACCACACTGCCTCCCCTCCCCTCCCCTCCATTAACAGAGCCCAACTGAAACATCCTGGACTGGAAAAACCTTGAGAATTGAGTTCTAACTTGTCATGTTTTGAGGCAAATGGGAGTTTTGTTTCCTCCTCCCAAACCAGAATTGTAAACTGCAGTTGAATCTCCATTTAAAAACTTGGTTTCAGGGAAAGAAACGAGCCTTTATTTTCCCCTGTGTCTCTTTTGTACATCACAGCAGGTTAAAGTGGGATTGCAGACTTCCCAAATCAGGAAGCCACACATGAAGTGAGGAGGAAGGGGACATCAGGGAGGGAGCACGTGAGCATAGAAGGCAAGCCATATTTTTACCTATCATCAGGGCTGGCTCCAGGTTTTTTTGTACGCT
This sequence comes from Gekko japonicus, assembly GCF_001447785.1. Lineage (NCBI taxonomy): Eukaryota > Metazoa > Chordata > Lepidosauria > Squamata > Gekkonidae > Gekko > Gekko japonicus. Next base: position 95,155 of record NW_015173150.1, on the reverse strand, counting down.
AGGCGAGGCTAAATTCTGGTGCCCCACCATGCACCCACCAATTATGGGGTTGCCAACCTCCAGGCAGGGCCTGGAGAGAAGGAAGACTTTCGTCCATGAATTGCTCAGATCCTGATGGGGGAGATGAAACCAGCCCCCGCCACACACACCCCTCAGCAGAAAGAGAGATTTTCTCTTTCTTTCTTTCTTTCTTTCTTTCTTTCTTGCTCGCTCTCGCTATCTCTCTCTCTCTCTCTTTCTCTCTCTCGCTCTTTCTTTCTCTTTCCCCACATCTCCTCATCCTGTTTGGATGTGCTGAGAGCTCCTTGGGCTGCATAGATCCCAGGGCACCTCAGGAGGATGGACCCCTCATCGGTGGCCAGGACAGGAGGCTTTCTCGCCCCCATCCCACCCCTCATCTCTGGCCTGGTCTAGACTCCCGGGTCTCTCCCTGCCATGCAACAGGTAGAAATCCACCCAGTGAAAGTTCCCCACTACACTGAGCTGCAACAGTAAGGCTGGCTGGCTTGGGCTGCTGAAAGCCCAGGAGCGTCAGAGGGTGCAGGACACCTGCCAGGAAAGAAGTGCCCTTTGTGGGAGCAACCCCCCCTCTGCCCACTCCCCCAGCCCCAAAGAGGTGGAGGCTGCCACCCGCCTTCCCCTGCTCTGGCTGAGTAGCGAAGGCTCCGAGGCTGCTGAGAAGGAGCATGGGATCGGGGACCCCCCTAAGAACTATGCTGTGCAACACCCCCCTCCCTCGTGGTGGACATGGATGGGGTCTGCAGTCAGAAGGAGGGAGGGCAGTCGC
>NW_015173150.1:86970-94349 GCF_001447785.1 Gekko japonicus | reverse complement strand
GGGGGGGGAGAAGAGGTGGTGTTGGCCAGGGGCCATGGCACGAGCTTTTGGCGGGGCAGGGGGCTTTTGGTGGGGGGAGGGCGGCTCAGTTCGGCACCCGGCACACCGCCGGCACCCCCATGATGGCCCCACTCTAGGCGAAAGTCTAGTTCACCTTGTGAGTGAGCCGGCCCTGCCTATCATGAAGTAACAACGGTTAGTTTTGACATCTGTAAGCCTTGTATGTAATATATGGCAAGGTCTTCCTGCCTAGAATACAGGGATGGGATTGATCAGAAGAGGATTCATGGTATTTTTATATGAAGCTATCATTGTAACTCTAGAATTGTTTTACCTTCTAATTAATAACAACTAAAAGCATATTTGACCTGACCTGGATGGCCCAGGCTAGACAAATCTCATCAGATCTCAGAACCTAAGGAGGATCAGCCCAGGTTAGTGTTTGGATGGGAGACCACCAAGGAAATTCAGGATTACTTTGTAGAGGTAGGCAATGGGAAGCCATCTGTTTTGGTCTCTTGCCTAGAAAACCCTACAGGGTTGCCATAAGTTGTCTGTGACTTGAGAGCACTTTCTACCACCAAAAGCATATCTGCCTGTTTTGAAGAGCAGTGGCAGGGGGGTGATGGCCCCTCTCCATATATGTTAGATGCCATAAAATTATGCAAAGAATACTTGTAGCCAATACCTGGGTCTTCCATAGGAAAGCACAAAACCTGCCCCCTTATTTTTGTAGAATGTTCTTGTTTATCTGCCCCAGGGTTTTAGATAAGTCTGTTGAGTATCCTTTCTTTTAGGATTTGCAGGTAAAAATCAGATACACATCCCAAGGCACCACTCGATATGGATGCCATTCATTGTCTTCTAGGGGATGCACATTTAAATGAGCATTCAAATGTTTATCTCACTGGGATGCAGATTTAAATGTTCATTCAAATGTACACCTCTCTCATCTAAGCTAGCATGCGGAAAAGGTGGTGTATCCAACTGCTAATGATTTGTTTTCTTGGTGGAAATGGAATCAGGTGAGTATGATTTACAGTGTCGTTGCTATCCTGGAGTCCTGAACAACGATTATTATTTAATTATTAACTTGTTAAACCCTGTCTTCCAGCCGTAATGGGCTGTCAGAGCAGGTCTTCTGGCATAAAACAACAAATACAGATGACAATTAAGATTCAGTACAGATATTCTGTGGGAAGGCTGAGCTGAAGTTAGCTGCGCTGAATCTAGGCACAGCGGTTGGCTATCCGAGTGCTTCTTGCCTCCCTCTGGATACCAGCTGGAAACTGGGGGAAGTGGATCCTCAGCTGGACCTGATTGTTTCCCACTCTGCATCTGATGGTCCCACTGATAAAAGCAGGAGGGAGGGGGCTTGCAGGTGGCGCTAATCTCAGACTCTGTCTAATGGCTTCATTAATGGCAGTTGGAAGCATCTGTGGTTAACAATTAAGTGGCAAGATATATTATGTATGCTTGCCAAAGGCACAAATCTCTTTGCTTCAGACGACGGGTGACATGTTGATAACTTTGTTATAGCTATCATGGGTTACAGAAAAGAGAAAAAAAAGGAAATCACCACTACATTGGTTACTTTAGAATAGAGTTTTCCCCCCACCTAGAAGAGCTAGATCCAAGTCCAGTAGCACCTTGGAGAGCAACAGATACCCGACAAAGGTCCTCTCTGCACTAGACCTTAACTCCTGGTTCAACCCTGCTCTGAAGGTACATTCTACACTGCACTCGAGTTCACCCCTGTAATTATCTCGGGGTATTTTTTGTTTCCACATTACATTGAGGTCACCCTGGTTTCGCCCCACTCTTGTCCCGGGATAAACGGATGCTGTTATAACCAGGGATAAATGCAAGGTCTTGTGTCGTGAGATGAACTCTGATCAAACCAGGGATGAGATCGAAGTACGGAAAAGACCAAAGGGAGCTATGACACTTGAAAGTTCATACCCCGAAATCTTGTTGATCTATAAGGTGCTCTGAACTTAAACCTGCAGATCAACATGACTAACCTCCTGAAACTTTTCCCTCTTGAATCAGGGTTGCCAGCCCCTCCTGTTGGAGGTAGGGGGTCTTCTGCTGCCAGGCCCTAACCCTCCTGCTGATCAGCTGGCTGGAGGTGGGCACTTGCCAAGAGCAGGAGGGAGGCTCAGGCAACACCTCTGTCAATGTGGCAATGTCAGTAAATGCCAGAAGTGATGTTATCACATTGACAACATCACAGTGATGCTCTGGTATATGGGCCAAGCCTCTATGGTAGAAGCCATTTTTACCATAAAGTGTTTGCCCAAATACCGGAGTGTTACAGCAACATCACAGCATGATGATATCACTTCTGGTACATGCTAGAAGAGATGTTGTCATGTCACCAGCGACAACGCTTGGGCCTCCCTCCCCGTCCTGGTAAGTCCCCCCATCCCCCGCCTGGCAACCCTCCCTTGAATACATCAGATCTGTGAATCTTGACCTCACTATTGAAAACTCTTTGCTTCTCCCTTACAAAATGACTATACAAGTAACTCTTCCTTTGAAAAAGGCATACAATCAACCTGCTTCTCAGATGAGACTATAGCTTTCACTTTTTTTCCTGGAATTTCTATTTCAGGGATCTTTAAGTAAGAAAAGCTATAGACTGAGATCTGGGAGAACTGAGGCCACAGACTTGTTGAAAGCAGTGGTACAATGGATACGAAGTGGTTACTTATCCTTGCAAAAGCAGATATTGTTAGACGGGAGAAGGAAGGAGGGAGGCAATCTTTGCAGAACAATAGCCTTTAAGCTATTTAGAAATAGGCATCTTCCCCCCCTATAGTTTCCCTCTCCGTTGTGACCTTAATTGATTTATGAGAGTTAGGCATTTAAGTAAGTGTGGCACCTTATTTGGCTGCAACCAGTTGTTTTCCGCAAGCTGGCTTCCCCTCCCCCACCTTCCTGTATAGTCAGCTAATTTGAGCTCTAAAAAAATTAAATGGCTGGAGGCTCAACAAGCGTAGAGTTGATTACATAACACAGGAACCGCTCAGAAACATTGCTCATATAGATTGACCTGGGCTGACCTGGAAATGACAATCCATTAAGGCAAACAGTTCTTTAAAAAATGGAGGGGGGGAGCGCAAATGCATTTTAGTCCTCACTAGATGGAAGCAGGGCAGACCTCAGTGGAGCATCCCCCCCCCAAATCAATTACATCGCAATCAAGGAGAGGGCAACATTCATTTGTACACCCTGCCCTGTTATTCCAGAGCAAAGAGATGGTTTTATTGTTTCGTTTTCTGGGATTCAAGAGAATGCAGGGTTTCCCCCCCAGTCTTCAAAGGCAAACTCTTCAGCAAGAAATCAGGTTGCTTGAATGCATTTTTTATTAGATAACAGTACAAGTACTCAAAGACTCTCCTTGCCAGGCAACAGGATTAGAAAAGTTGATCCTTGCCTCTCACAGCAAACGTGAGTTTACAGATGGTGCAGACTTTTAGCAATGTAAATGCAGAAGTCATTTTGGAAAGAGAATTTCCCCCCCCCCCCGGGTATATCACATTGATTATGATTTTGCTTACAACAGACTCAAACAATATATCTGCCCGACAAAATGGTATCTGTTTTTAAACTATCACGTGATTGGATCCAGACTTACATATGCAAAATTCACTCCTTACCCTGGGGAGGGAGTGTGGTTTAATGGTGGAACATCTGCTTGGCATGCAGAAGGTCCCAGGTTCTATCCCTGGCATCTCAGGTTAAAAAAGGACCTGGCAGTAGGTGATGTGAAAGACTTCTCCCTGAGCCCCTGGAGAGCCCCTAACAGTCTGAGCAGACAATACTGACCTTGATGGCAGTTTCATGTGTAACTTCATGTGTAACTCACACAAGCAGACCTTCACTTCCACAACCGTGTACCATGAAATCACTGTGAAATGAGGCAAAATTGCCACTCACAGAAGTGCAGCAAGTCTCAAGCCAAGCATGTTGCGCATCTCAAACAGAAAGTGGTTTTGTCGGATTTCCTCCTCCACACTGCTGGTGCTGCTACCATAGTGCATTTTATTTCTTAGCATCCCATGACTTCAGCCCATGAATTTTTGGGGACATGCAAAGGGTTGTTATTTATATGAAATGTGGTGTTGGAGGAAAGCTCTACAGATACCACAGACCACCAAAAAGAAAAAATAATAATAAATGGGTTTTAGATCAAATCAACCCTGAATTCTCCCCAAAAGCTAAAATGAGTAAACTGAGGCTGTCCTACTTTGGTCACATCATGAGAAGAAAAACTGAGGGCAGCAGGGAAAGATGAAGACCTCGCATGAGATGGATTGATGATAAAGGAAGCCACAGCCTTCAGTTTGCAAGACCTGAGCCGGGCTGTCAATGATAGGATGTTTTGGAGGTCATCAATTCATAGACTCGCCATAATTCAGAAGTGACTTGGTGGCATGTAACACAAAAGGTGCGTTCAGATGGGGCGTTTCAGCCGGCATAAACTGTACCGGTTGGAACCGGTGCAGTTTATGCCGGCTGAAACGCGATCACACTTACCTCCCTCACAGCGGAGCCCATCGCTGTATGCCCGTTCACATGCTGCAGGCGTCAGCGTTTAACCCCCCCCAACAAACCCCAGTTTGAGCATGTGCATAGGCAGCCATCCACAGAATGGCGATCTTTGCGCATGCTCAAAACTTTAAAGGACTTACCTTTAAAGTTTGAAGCCCAAACTGGCCTCCCTAAAGTCCCGGACTCCTCCGAAACGTTAAACTAAGGGCCTTTTCTTTTTTAAAAAAACAAACGCCAGGGCGAAGCTTCGGCCAAGTGCATATCGGCAACCTAAAAAAAAAATGGCGGGCAAAAATGGGAAGCCTCGGGCTTCCGAACGGAAGTGGCTAGAGCGATCAGACGGGGGTAAACCGATTACAACCGTTGTACTGAGGATACCACCACTTTGGGACCTAGTGGCAGAGTACAACGATTTAAAGGGCTTTGTAAGGGTTAGGGACGGAAGGCAGATGTTCTACGTGTGAACGCCGGTAAGTTCACCGATTGCAACTGGCACCTATTCTGTTGCAAATGCCCCGTCTGAACGCACCCAAAGGGTGGCTGTGAGAAGAGGGAGGCAGAGAAGGTCCACTTGCAAATAGGACTGAGGAGAAGTACCCCAGCCTTCCAGACCACAATCGCCTTTGAATGCTCACACTACCCAAACATCATGTATATATATAAAAACATATAACTTTGCTGGCTCCATGATCCCCCAAGGTGACCTTGTCTCATGGCATTTAGATCCCTTCTGCCTTCCTTTATGAGTTCCATCGCATGCATATGTATGGAGCCAACCCATAGCTTTCATGAAGGAACTCTGGACCAGTGTTCCCTCTAAGCTGAGTTAGTGTGAGCTAGCTCACAGTTTTTTAGCCTCCAGTTCACACATTTTTGTCTTAGCTCAGGAAGGAGGGCTCCAGAGCAAACTGATTCATGCAGTAGCCAAGTTGCTTGCTCACAGCTTTAATGCCGATAGCTCACAAAGTTGAATTTTTGCTCACAAGACTCCACAGCTTAGAGGGAGCATTGCTCTGGACCCCTCCAAGACTACAGTTATTAGAGTTCCCTGAAGATAGTGTGTAAAGATATGTTCAAAAACCATGATGTTGCAAGGCCTTTTCATATCCAGAATGTCACTTCACTAAACCATTTTGTCCGTCAGCAAATCTTTGACAAAGTTATTGTGCTGATCTTTTGCTGGGCCAGGATGGAAAGGTCAGAGATGCAACCCTCTGAAGACTCTGGGACTCAATAATTTTAATTATTCGTCTGTCTGTGGCTGGAAGCCCTAGGAGAGTTGATAACACAGCTAGGTCACTCCTTTGAAAGCCCAGGCTGGGGAAGCTTTACCATACCCCTTTGCTTTCTCAGTGCTGCTGCAAATTGCCTTCAACAGATCAATTCAATAAACTTTCCCTAATGATGTAACATACATATAATAGCCCTTAAATAGAAACATCAATCTGCTGGCTCGCTCGAAACACCGTCCTGAGTCAGTATTATAGCGTTGTAAGCAATATCCCTGTACCCAGAAGCCCTGTACCAAAATTCATTAAATGTGTGTGTGAGAGGGGGGGGTAGGATTGTACCTGCCACCAGGGCCGGCTCGAGGTGTTTCTGTGCCCTAGGCGAGGCTGCCTTGCGGTGCAGATGCCAACCTCCTGGTGGGGCCTGGAGACCTCTGGAGCCAGCCACCCTTTTGCTACCGCCGCCACTGCCTCCCCCTCCCGCAGCTGTCAGACCCAGCGAGCATGCCCCACATGTTCCTGCAACGCCCTCCAAGATGGAAGAGAGATTTCTCTCATGCTCCGCTTCCGAAGGCAGTTTGGGAGGGAGGGGGGGATCCTGTCTCCAGGCGGGGGATGCTCACCGGATGCCTCTCCCCAATTAGCGAAGTGCTGACACTTGGAGAGCTGCTTGCAGGCTTTTGGTGGTGGGGGGGAGGAACAGCTCGGCGCCCCATCCAGGGCCCAGCACTCTAGGCGAATGCCTAGTTCGCCTAGTGGGTGAGCCGGCCCTGCCTGCCACACTGCCCCTCCCCGAAAGTCTGGCTACATCTTATGTGCATAAAAAGTCTGCTCAGAAAACCTCTATGTAACTAGCTAGATTCAAGTCCACTAGCCCCTTAGAGGCCAACAAGATTTTGGGGGGATGAGCTTTCGAGGGTCAAAGTTCCCTCTGGATATCTCGTGGGTTTCTAAGGTGCTCCTGAATTCAAACCTAGCTGTTCTATTGCAGACCAGCTTAGCTGCTCTCTGAAAATATCTGTATAACTAGAACTCTGAAAAGGATATTTTTATTTATTTATTTGTTAGATTTTTATCCTGCCCTCCCCACTGTAGCAGGCTCAGTGCGGATTACAGATCATACATCTGTAGATATAAAAGAAGGTCCCCTCACCGTAAAATCAACGCCCAGGCCAAAACGCTGGACTTAGAGACATCAAATTCGGGGAGAGCAATCCTACCGTGGCGTAGGTGCTCGCTAAGAAGGGATTTTTAGAAATTCGACCCCCTAAGTGGGTCAAAAGGGGGGAAATGTGCCATCCATTGATTCCTATGTGGCTGCCAGGCAGCTGACTCTCTGCACCCCCCACCCTCTGATTGGTCAGCTGCAGAGCTCAGTGTTCTGAGGTAAAAAAAAAGCCAACAGTTACAGGGGACTGCAGACAGCTAATGACAGTTGAGGAAATCAGGAGTGGCCAAGAACCACCTGTGAGGTGAAGCAAAGCTGCTGGCCCGGCCTCTCTGATGGCTTCCAACACACTCCCCCCATCCTACAGCTAACAGGTGGTTGTCTGTCAGGTGCAGCCCCACTTCCACAGTGGCTTCTAATAC
>NW_015173150.1:50810-86534 GCF_001447785.1 Gekko japonicus | reverse complement strand
GGGAGATAGTAAAGGACATTTCTAGGAGTCATTTCAATGGTGCCTCCCTCATGAACCTGAAGAAATGTCTACCACATCACCACTCCCTCGCACTACTCACACCTCTCACCTCTTACTGTCCCCAAGAATGCTCCTGGCAAACGTCGAGCCAGACACACCAATGCTACAAGGAGGAGGCAACTTAGGAATGCGGCAAAGACATTTGCACATAGCACTCCTGCAGTTAACTGAACTGCACAGACCAAGTACCAGCAAAATCACCCTGAGGTGCTCAGAACAACACAGTCTCCCTATGAGCAAAACAATCCAGGAACACAAGTAGAGAGGCCATCACTTCCGTGGAAGGTAGCAGGAGTAGACTTAACAGACGACTGCTTCTTAAATGGACAGTTCTATGTGGCCTGCTCCAGAGGGAGCTCATCAAGCAGCCTGGTGATCCTAGCACCTGAGGGCAGAACCACCAAAGTGGTCTAGAGAGAGGTCCTTCAGTAGAGAAAAAAAAGAGCACGTATATCTCACTTCATTTATTACACTACAGTCTTCTCTGTTAGAATTCCTACAACAAATGTCACATTTCAAATTTCACATCATCGGTATTATAACTGGATTTACGGAACTTAGATACTGTAGTGAAGCACAGGTAGCAGGCTAGTATAAATATACACGTTAAAACTCCAGAAAATGCCATAAACAAAATTAAGTTAAAATCACAGTATATAAAAACCATATATGGGTATAATTAAAGATGGTGGTGTTCTCTCAACATTTGAATGGTTGCCTTCCCCTTAGTCCAGGCTCCTCCCAGGCTGTTGTTCATCAGGTTGGTGATGATGCCGGTGTTGGGGCCAGGGCCATGATGTTAAAGGTGGCCCACTCATCGAAAGCCTGGTGGAAGAGCTCCGTTTTACAGGCCCTGCAGAACTGCAAAAGGTCCCACAGGGCCCTGATGTCTTCTGGGAGCTCATTCCACCAGTAAGGGGCCGCCACAGATTTTGAATGCATACGTTCTCAGGGGCCTTGCTTTTTGCCAGGTTCAGATACTTGGGTATGTATCAGTTGGGGAGGAAGCTGAACGTCAAAAACTGGCTTGCTCAGTCTGAATATCCTCACTCTGATTTCATTTTCCCTCCCTTGTGACAATTTCCCTTGTGACAATTTTCCCTCGTGACTCCTTATTTTCTGATCAGTTTCTCTTTTTAAAAGATTTTCACCGTTAACATTAATGCACTTTCAATGCTATGTTTGCATCAGTTGCATAAAAATGGCATGGAAGTGTTATTGGTTTATTAAAAGCCCTTTCATCTAATTTGTCTCCGGAAAAAGGACTCCAAGAGGCTTGTAACAAAAACCCCAGCATTACAAGTTACAAATCCTAAGATAATAAAATAATTACAAACAAGCTCAAAACTAGCCTCCTGCTTAATTATAACGTGTAAAGGCTTTGTGTGTATAAGTGGTGAATAAATGGCATACAAGAAACACAGGAATCGTCACAATGCTAGAGAAAATGAGGGGAACCAAACCATACAAAATCAGAATAAACAAGGTTAATTGTGTCAGATCAACCCTGGTATCAAGGGAGCAGCTGTGGCTCAGTGATAGAGCACTTGTGTTGCATTGTAAAAAGGTTCCCCCAGTTTGGTGCCCCTAAGGGCCAGCGCGCTCTAGGTGAGCGCCTAGTTTGCCTAGTGAGCGAGCCAGCCCTGGTGATGCAAAAGACCTCTGCCTGAGAACCTGGAGAGCCGCTGCCAGTCTGACCTTGATGGACCAATGGTCTGATTCAGTATAAGGCAGCTTCGTGTGATCAGCTCTATGAAGTCTTTCAGTTGAATTCATGGAGATTGGGAGAAGATGGGCAACAGGGTATGGTCCCCATTTCCCTTCCTCTATGTTCCTCTATATCTTTAATCAAAACAAAAGCTTCTATAAGCCCAAGCATCATTTGTCCCTCTGTCTAGCAACTGGTGGGAGTGTTGGGGTGGGGACATTGTTGGCGTGCTGACATCACTTCCGGAGAAAACCCAGAAGTGTCAGCAGGTAGCTCTAGGAATCACCTAAAACTCTATGGTAAAACCAAAAACTAGTTTTCCTGGGAAGTGACATCAGGCTGATGATGCTGCTGCTGCTGTTGTTTTTAATCCCCCTGCCACAATGTAATGTGGTGGGCAAAGGGAGTTTGGCATGGTGGATGCCCTGCCCCAATCGGGGGCTTGGCAGCCCTATAATTTAAAGAAGTCAGGCAGGTAAACGCTTTCTATTTTTTTAAAAAAAATTACCCTCATAAAAGCCAACAGTGGGGCTTTGGGGGCTGCAATGAAAACTTGAGGAGCATCAGTGGAGAACACACGAGAACATGTCATGTCACAGTCATCCATGGTGTTCTCAGGAAGATCAGGGGTCGTTTCCTGCAGGAGCGCACAGGAGCGGAGCTCCAGCAGTAAAGAGCCCAGGGGGCGGGCACATGCAACAAGCCCCACCCCCTGCTCCCAGCAGCCCTCAGTCAGAACTAGAAACAGCCAGGTAAGTTGCAGAGATCCCCCCACCCCCCCGGTCTAAAACAGTCCAGTGGCACCTTTAAGACCAAGTTTTATTCAGGTACAAGCTCTCCCTCCTCTGCGAGGGCAGATCTGCACGTTCCCCCCCCCCCCGAATAGCTAGCAATCCAAAACAGTCTAGTGGAGCCTGAGCGGTGGGTGTTGCCTTCTGACACACTTCCGGTGATGTCAGTGGGTGTGCCATATGCAAATAAGTTATGCTAATGAGTTATGCTAATGAGCTCCTGCACCTCTTTTTTGTTTATGATTCCCCTGAGGAAGATTATATTGTTCTGTCAAGCATAGTTACCATGCAGCCTTATAATGGGGAGAAACAGCCCTTCAGGAGATGGCACTGACTGATTTTCAGTGAGACTGTAAGAACACTTTGCTGGAACTGAGCTCCACTGAACTGACCTGAGTAGATTTCTGAGTAAACTTGTTTATGATTGCTCTTTTTGAATCCAGGAATTTTGAATGGGTGCCGGGCTTCCTTCATACTCCCCCTGATTAATTTTTGACTATTTTGCTCATCTGTCTCTTTAATGGTAGGGGTTTTTTTGGGGTGGGGGGGAGTCATTTTTGTATTCTCAATGTGTATCGTGCATTTAAAATTATTAATTATTTTATGATGGTCATGGTGAGCCACATTGGGTGTCTATGGGACCGAGAAGCAGGTTGAAACGAACCGAAAGAAAATTAAACAGACGTTCTGGCCAAAAGAATGTGGGTTAGAAGTGAAACGATCCATAGATGTATTTTGAATCTAATATAGATATGCATTAAAACATTACTTATTCAAAAGGATGGATGTCAGGCCATGTGAAAAGCAACCCAATGCTCTTGGACGTTCCTCAGCGTTTCTATCAGAGTACATGCTGCACTTCAATTTTATGGCCTGTCAGATACCATTAGGAAAATATTTGCCTTTCTAGCTCATACTTCATCTAGTTAATGGGAGGGAAGGAAATCATTCTTATGTACACTCAGAAGGGATATTATGGGGAGAGAAATCTTTGGTATTGTTGTGAAATTCCACCCAATCCACCCAGGAAAGGTACAACCTATTCTGCAGTTTTCCTCCTTGACGCAATAGTTGCCCTTGACTTTCCAGGGTCTGTGCTTAAAATAGCAGGTAAGCATCCTATAATTAAATTACTGAGTATAAAAAAAAAATCTGCAAGGTGGGCAGAACTTAACGGGTAAAATCTCCTTGTGAGATGTTAGTTACCCAGAATAGAAAACACAAAGAATGTTTTGACAAGGTTTTTTTTTAAAAAAAACACACAAACATTTCATGTTGTAGACGTTGCATAGGCCGGGAAAGGAGGAGGCCACCAGAGACTCAAGCTCTGTTGCTCCCCTGTTGCACCTGTTCTTGAGAGTACCCGCCAGCTGTGGTGAAGTGGTTAAGAGCAGCAGACTCTAATCTGGGAGAACCGGGTTTGATTCCCCACTCTTCCACATGCAGCCAGCTGGGTGACCTTGGGTCAGTCGCAGTTCTCTCAGAGCTGTTCTCTCAAGAGCAGTCCTCTCAGAGCTTTCTCAGCCCCACCTACCTCACAGGGTGTCCATAGTGGGGAGAGGAAGGGCAGGAGATTGTAAACTGCTCTGAGACTCTGAGTGAAGGGTGGGTATAAGTCCAACTCTTCTTCTGCTGCTGCTGCTGTTTCTTCTTCTTCTTCTTCCTCCTCCTCCTCCTCCTCTTCCACTGTGCTTGTCAGGGCATCCTCATGAACACACAAAGCTGGCTTAAATCAGACCCTTTGGTCCATTAGGACCAGTATTGTCTACTCAGACTGGCAGCAACTCTCCAAGGTCTCTGGTAGAGGTCTTTCACCATCCCTACTACTCAATTCCTTTAACTGGAGATGTTGTGGACAGACCTTCTAGTTACCAAGTGGATTGTCAGCAAATAAATCAACAAATGAAATACATGAAAGGAATACTTGAGTGAGGTAGCCAGAGTGAAACTGGGGATCTTATGCTGGCTGAGGGGTGGATGATGTGTGGCAGGGAACACAACACAGTCCTTTTGCTTAAATGACACTGTTGCAATTGTCGGTTAATTTTGCATCATCCCTAAATGCGTGTTAGGAAAATGATGAATTCATCTTGTTTTTTGGAGCGCTAAATATTCCCCACATAGATGGACAAAAGCAAAGATTTATGAGGCTGGAGGTCTACATTTTAAGTGGCTGTAAAGTATGCTAAAGGAGCTGCGGTGGCTCAAGTGCCATGGAAACGTCTTCGGACGGCGCTGGCTCTTCGGCTTTGAAACGGAGATGAGCACCGCAACCCTAGAGTCGGACTCATCTGGCTTTCGAGCAAGGGAACCTTTACCTTTTTAAAGTATGCTAACTTTAAAACAAAAGCTGTTTTGGGGTCCATTATGCCCCATGTTATTGTGGCCAGCGTGTAAGGCACTCCGGTCCTTGGTGCTTATGGAGCAAGGGTGGTGGTGCACCGATACTTTTCCCGTTTAGTGCTCAGCTGTGATGGTGGTCCTATGCAAGTGAAGATGGTAATTGCCCACTGACGTCTTGCAAAATAATGCCTGGAAGAGCAGACCTTAAGACTGTGACTTGAAGATTCTGCCTTCTACCCATTTGTCTTTTTACATTTTGTAGCGCCAAGCCTACTAGTGAGTTCTTGTGAGCTCGAAAGCTCGCAATGTGTTGTGCAAATTTGTTTGATCCAATAAATGGTATTACAGGGATCTAGGTCTTGTTTGAGAATTTTGCATGCAACAGTCTGGCTGTACAACCTTGTCTATACAAGGCTGTCTATGTACAAAGAGCTATTAAGCTCCAGGTGGGGCTTGGAGGTCTCCTGGAGTCATAACTGATCTGCAGATGACAGAGATCACTTCCCTTGGAGGAAATGGCTGTGCTGAAGGCAGTACTCCATGGCATTATACGCCACTGAGGTTCTTCTCCTTCCCAAAGTCTGCCTTCCTTGGGCATCATCCCCCAATCTCAAGGAATTTCCCAAGCTGAAGTTGGCAACCCTACATACACCACTTACTCATTGTGCATCCTTTTGTTCTCCTTGCAAGCCACAGAGCCTGGCACAAATTTAAGGTTTCCAAGTGCCCACTGGTGGCAGGCAATTGCCCACAGCCAGTAAATTCAGTGGTAGGTTTAAAAAAAAAAGAAAGAAAGAAAGAAAAAGGGCAGTAAAGCCAGTGCCACAGAGACTCTGTTGTCAGTTGTCAGTTCTGGCTGAAAAACCAGAAGTGATGTGGTGATGCTTTAGGAATACCACAAGTTTCTATGGCTTTGTCTTAGAGATCTGTAGGGCACTTAGACTGTTACTGCAATGTGGTAATGTCATGGCCAGTTTTGCAGCTGGAAATGACATCACAGTGTCATGAAATGCCATTTCTGCCTCTCCCCACCCTGGAACCCCTCCATAACCTGTTAAGCTTCCCACTGTTTGCCAGCCAAGGCAACCCTTGAAAAAGTCCATGTATGAAAGCTTCTTGAATTCACCTCCCAGCCACAGATTTGGAACTTTTTGAGGGGGGGGAGGGTGAAATTGGGGGATATTATGCTCTGGGTGTGCAACAATTCTTTCATGTTCTTGACTAACAGCTAAAGTGGGGTATATGTTTACTATAGTATATGGGAGACTAAATGAACGGCAATTAACTATTTTAGACAACAGCAATATCCAGCAATGGGGCACCAGGTGTTAGAAACCAGCTAAGGACACCTGAAAGTGCACATGTGCAATGAACTTTTTGTCTAGATGTTCTGATGATCAAGGTCCAGATCAGATGTATACATGTACAATTCATCAGCATTTTTTTGGAATCAACCACACATGTTAGATTCAGGTATTATATCCCCTGTGGGTGATTGGCACACACTTGCTCTTTGGGTTGATTTTAAATTTCTCATTTCTGCTGCTTCAACCCTCAGATCTTCACTTCAATTTTGCTTCTCCCTTGTGCAAATCAAAGCCATGATTATTTTCATGCCAGCTCATGTTTCCTTGCATTGAGCTTTTCTTATTTATGTGCTGTCGAATTGACGTTATACATTATTTGTATATTATAGATGTGTAAATATATATGCAGGCAATCCTCAAGATAAGAAGTGGCATTTATATATGCATTTAGTAAATACATAAGACATAAATGATCATTGTGCAATGTACATATGCAGGAATCTATAAAAAACAACTGTGTATTACAAAATCAATCAATCAATCAATCAATCAATCAATCAATCAATCAATCTGTGAAGTTTACCACCCTGCAGAGAAGTGGATCTACTGTCTATCTTTCTCTTCATCCCCAAGTGGAGAGAAATCAAGTAATGGCACATAAAGGCATGAACAATCTTGACTACGGTTTTGTCCAAGTAGATAATATGGTGGGAAGTTCCATCAAGTCCTTGCTGACTTATGGTAACCCTGTAGGGTTTTCAAGGCAAGAGACAATCAGAGATGGCTTGGTGGTCTCCTATTCTAGTATTAAACAGGGTTGACCCTGCTTAGCTCCTGAGATTATTGGTGGGGCCCAGGTTCAGTCCCCAGCATCTTTGATTTTAAAAGGACCATATGATGAGATTAGCTAGCCTGAGCCATCCAAGTCAAGGGTACATTCATAGTAAGCCTTTTCTGAATTACATGATTAGGGATGGGCACAAACCAGCACACAAACTTAAGTTCATCATGAATGTTGGCTGGTTTGTGGTTCGCAAAGTGATTTTCATGAACTAAAGAGCTGCCATGCACTTCCATGCATTTTAAGGTCACTTGTGGCCATTTGTGAAGAACAGAAAGTTGGGAGCCATTTAAACCGAAGCTTTCTGCTCTTCAAGAAAAATAGCTGAGTGTCAGGGAGCAGAGCCACTGAGTTGTTTGGTTTAATTGGCTTGGAGCCATTTAACACCCTGCTTTCTCCTCCCTGCCCAAACCAACAGGGAACAGATAGCAGGAGGGCGAAATGGCTCCAAGTCATTTTACCCCCTCACTTTCTGCATCCCACTGCTTTTGGAAGCAAGCAAAAAGCAGTGGGTGAAATGGCTCCAAGCCATTTAAACCCCTGCTTTCTGCTCTCTGCAAAAAGTGGCAGGGAGCAGAACAGGCCTGTAGCTAGAGTGGGGCAATTTGGGACCTAGCCCCCCAATTTCCCACCAAGGGCCCCCAACTTCCTTTCAGCCCAAGCCCCCAACTCTCTGGCAAGATGCGGCAGCCACTGCAAACTCCCCCTGTGCTGGCAGGGCTGCCAGTTCTCCTTTCCTTCCCCCTTTCTCTGAGCCAGTCCCTGCTCCCTGCCCCCATGACTTGGCATGACTCCATCCCGGCATGGAGGCCGGGGAGCAGCCTGGGAGCTTGGAGCTGCAGAGAAAGAGAGAGAGAGAAACTGAAGCCAGGCTGGCGCTCTTTATATGTGTCCTGGCCTGCCACAGTCCAAAAAGCGGCAGTCTGACTGAGCCCCCTCACAGCCTAGTCCTCACAGCCCCCAGCCAACTCCTCCCTTCCCAAGCTGGGGCAGGGAGCAGAACAGGCCTGTAGCTAGAGTGGGGCAATTTGGGACCTAGCCCCCCAATTTCCCACCAAGGGCCCCCAACTTCCTTTCAGCCCAAGCCCCCAACTCTCTGGCAAGATGCGGCAGCCACTGCAAACTACCCCTGTGCTGGCAGGGCTGTCAGGTCTCTGCCAGTTCTCCTTTCCTTCCCCCTTTCTCTGAGCCAGTCCCTGCCCCCATAACTTGGCATGACTCCATCCCGGCATGGAGGCCGGAGAGCAGCCTGGGAGCTTGGAGCTGCAGAGAAAGAGAGAGAGAGAAACTGAAGCCAGGCTGGCGCTCTTTATATGTGTCCTGGCCTGCCACAGTCCAAAAAGCGGCAGTCTGACTGAGCCCCCTCACAGCCTAGTCCTCACAGCCCCCAGCCAACTCCTCCCTTCCCAAGCTGGGGGAAGCTAAATCTTTCCCTCCCCATCCCCACCTTCCCTCTCATCCCAGCAGCAACCTCTGGAGCATCTTTTCTGCATTGGGGGTAGTGTTGCCAGCTTCAGTTTGGGAAATACTTGAAGATTTTGGGGGTGGAGCTTGAGAAGCGCTGGGCTTGGGGCCTAATGCCATAGAGTCCACCTTCCAAAGTGGCCAGTTTCTTCAGCTGAACTGTCACCTGGAGATCAGTTGTAATAGAAAGAGAACTCCAGTCCCCACCTCAAGGTTGGTAACCCTAATTTGGGAAGGCAAGCGGGCAGACCAGTAGCTGGGGTGGGTGGAGGGGAGCATTGGGGAAGAGGCACAAGATGCCAAGCTCAAGGCAGGCAGTGCTGATGGCCAGGTGGAGGGTACCACTGCTGCACCTGAGAGCACTGAGAAGCTGGTAATTAAATTACTTTTAATCTAATTAGCCAGTGCCCCAGTACCCCCTGAGGAATTAAGATGCCCCCCCAGCTTAGAAATTCCTGGCTACAGGCCTGGAGCAGAAAGCAGGGTCATGAACAGATACAAACTGTTTTGGTTTGCAAACCAGCTTCCTGGTTTGTATCAGTTCACGGTTCGGGTTGTGGTTCAGCCATGAACCACAAACCCAACCACAAAAATGCACTTTGTGCCCATCCCTATACATGAAAGTTTCCCCTTTAACCAGCTGACTTTGACTGAGCCCTCCCAATCTAAACACAGACTTAGGAAATTGGTCCTGTTGTGCCTGGAATCTTGAGGAAGGGTTGAGCAGAGGACTGAGTCAGCTTGTTGGTGCAGCCACAACATTCTTGGGCACAAATATCCAGACTGTTTTATTAGCATGGCTTGGAGCAGACAAATTCCAGCTGGAGACTGGGTGGATGTCAACTGCCTTATGCAAGTCTTCTCCAGCAGCCCCATGGTCTAGCATTGTTAGCAGATGTTATTGGCCAACAGCAATTATCAGCATTGGTAAACATTTATCTGGCCACAGATAAAAGTGGTTTGAGATGTCCTTAGTGTTTCATGTAAGGCAGCTCTAATTTTGGATTTTAAAAAGGGATACTTCCCCCCCCCTCAACCACTTCTTTTGTGGCTTTTTCACCCCAAGCACATGGGAGATTTGCATATTCAGAAAGAACACATATTAGAAATTAGAGACAGGCAAAAAAACCCTGAAGCTTGCTTCAGAGTTTGGCACAGGAAAACTGCTAAAAAGTCACCAATTTGCTTGGCTTTTTGGATTCAGTTTCTGAGCTCAGAATGATTTAGAAAGCTGAAAACACCAACCGAATATGCATGGCTATGGGTGGTACTGGCAGCTCATGATCTGCCAGTAATTCAGCCAGCCAGGCAATGGAGATGCAGGAAGCTTCTCTCTTTCCTTTCCCTCTCTCAATGCTACACTACGCCTTGGGAAATGTAGTCCCAAAGGTTCCTAATATCTTAATTGCTCTCATGGTGCATTGAGAAGGCATGGAAGGGAAGAAGAAAGGGGAAACACTGACAGAGATAGAGAACTTTTCTTTTTACCTTCCTGTAGGCTACCTGTAGGAGCTGTGGTGGCTCAAGTGGTTAAGACGCTGAACTGCAGACTGTGGAAGGTCAGTCGTTCAGCAGTTCGAGACCCGAGTGTGCCGCATGACGGAGTGAGCTCCCGTCTCTAGTTCCAGCTCCTCCCAACCTAGCAGTTCAAAAGCAAGAAATTGCAAGTAGATAAATAGGGACCACTTCGGTGGGAAGGTAACAGCGTTCTGTGCACCTTGGTGTTTAGTCATGCCGGCCACATGACCACGGAAACGTCTTCGGACAGCACTGGCTCTTCGGCTTTGAAACAGAGATGAGCACCGCAACCCTAGAGTCGGATTCGACTGGCTTTCGAGCAATGGAACCTTTACCTTTACTAGGCTACCAGCACCATCAGCTTGGTTTGGGGAGGAGAAAGGGGACGGTAAGAGGGAAGGAATGGCCAGAGAATAATTCAAGGCAAACAGTACACACTGCCATATTCTGAGCAGAGGAAATAGGAGGCTTTTGGCAAAATCTCCATTAGAGATCAAAAACAACCTTGGCTAATTGTTGTGAAAGATGACAACCCTGAAATATAGCTGATCTTGAAGTATCATGGAGATGATTCTTTGGAGATAATTCAGGGGAGACTGTAGTACAAAAATGCCCTTTTGAAGCTCTCCCAATCTGTTGCTTCAGTTGCAAACTACAGAGCCACAAAAGAAGCAAGTCATAGAATCATAGAGCTTTTTTGCATTCTAATTTTCCTAGTTTCCTCTTCCACATGTGTTTTGCTCCCTCTACTGGTCAATTCGATATTACAATGGTTTATTTCCAGCATCAAAACCTGTTGTTTAAATCTGCAAGGAGATATGCTGGAAATAAGCTGTTCTGATATTGAATCAATCACTAGAGGGAGCAAAATGCATGTAGAACAGCAACTTAGAAACTAGGAAAATGAGAATGTGGAAAAGGCCATAGTGTTGGGAGGGGTCTTACAGGCCATCTAGTCCAACCCCCTGCTCAATGCAGGATCAGCCCAAAGCATCCCTAACAAGTGTTCATCCAGCCATTGCTTGAAGACTGCCAGTGTGGGGGAGCTCACCACCTCCCTAGGCAGCCGATTCCAGCTGCAGCAAAGTACCAAAACCTAGGAGTCCCCCACTTATCTAGCTATCTAGCCCCAGTTATCAAGCCATAGTTCTGACAAAAGCTGTCCTTGAAAGAGCAGTTCTTGAAAGAGATCTCTCAGCCCCACCTATCTCACAGGGTGTCTGTTGTGGGGAGGGGAAGGAGAAGGAGTTTGTAAGCCGCTCTGAAACTCCGAGTGAATGGCGGGGCATAAATCCAATCTTCTCCTCCTCATCCTTCTATTGGGTTACTCTTCGTATCTTCCCATGCTGTGCAGTTAGCAGTGAGCCAACAAAAATAAGGACTGTCACTTCACTACCTAGGCAATCAGAGGTCTTTCCCTTCCTTTCTGTACTGTATTTTGAGGCAGCAGTGCAATGCAGGAAAAGTGAGGCAGCAGCACCCCATGTTATCTAGGAAGTACAGGAACCCTTCATCCAGCACATGTGGTAAAAGTCACCTGTATTTGTAGATCTTTCTCACCATTCATTAATCAGAAGAAGAAGAAGAAGAAGAAGAAGAGATTGGATTTATACCCCGCCCTTCACTACCCAAAGGTGTCTCAGAGCGGTTTACAAACTCCTTTCCCTTCCCCTCCCCACAACAGACACCCTGTGAGGTAGGTGGGGCTGAGAGAGCTCTGACAGAAACTGCTCTTTTTCAAAAACAGCTCTTATCAGAACTACGGCTTGCCCAAGGTCATCTAGCCAGGTGCAAGTGGAGGAGTGGGGAATCAAACCTGGTTCTTCCAGATTAGAGTCCACACACTTAACCACTACACCAAACTGGCTCTCCTGGTAGATACTGAATACCATCTCTATAGTTTGTGACTATAGACCATCAGGGCTGCCATGGGAAAGGGACCTCTGAGTTTGTCCGGAACATTAATAAACCACGGTCCTGATTATGAAGGGCTGATCGTTTTGCCCACACCATGACAGTGTCCCCAAGTCCAACATTTTACATTTCCCCCGTGTATTATATCGCTACATATCTGGGACAAGATAAAGGAATGAATCTGGACCACTATGTTCAGAGGAGGCTAAGCCTGCTTCCTACATATAGTCATCTTAGCAATTGAGAATAAGGTTGCTCCTGCTAAGGTTACTTCCAAATTTGTGCCCAAGAAGAATTCTCAGAATTTTTCTTTGCAATCCTAGAATAGAACTGCATGTCTATTGTTTTCATCTGGTTTCCACTGATTTTTTTTTTTAAGGCTGTTGACTTTTCAGGCTTCTGGTTCGTGGGAATAGACCTGCAGAAGACTACAGTGAATAATTGTAGGATGTGGATTGCTACCCTTGAAAATGCACACCTGTAGGATAAGGCACGGGATGAAAACCGTGAATCTCTCCAAACTGATCTCCCGCGATACCCTGTTCTCGGCTCCTTTTCGCTTCTGTTGGAGTGGAATGCTGGAAAGATCCATTTTGTGTTTAGAGACATCTTTGGGCAAGTAAACTTGGTATAGGGTATTGATTACGTAGATGGGAAGCCACCAAGGAAATCCAGCGTTGCTCATCAGAGGCAAGCAACAGCAATCCATCTCTGTTGGTCTCTCACCTCGAAAACCCTACCAGCCTTGAAAACTCTACCAGCTACAGCTTGATGGTGCTTTACACCACTAGAGGGTATTTGATGACCACTGGTCCCGGTCACACGGGCAGGAAACTGCGGGGGGGAAGCGTGGCTGTTTGCCCCAGGGCAAACTAACACGCAGTTAAGCGATCAGACCTCCTGTGGAGGTTCTGTGGAGGTACCGTGGAGCTTCTGTGGTTAGGGAGAGGTGTCGATCACAACACACGCCTGCGCGCAATGAAGAAGCGCGCGGCGCGGCGAACTGGTTTTATTTTTTGTGTACAGTACAAATGCGCATGCTCCATTGGGTGCGTGTGCGCATCCACGGAGACGTTTATGACACACTTCCGGTGATGTCAGGGGGTGTGGCATATGCTAATGAGTTATGCTAATGAGTTCCCCTAGCTCTTTTTCTATGAAACGACCCCTGAGGGTATTGATTACTTAGATGGGAAGCCACCAAGGAAATCCAGTGTTGCTAATCAGAGGCAAGCAATAGCAATCCATCTCTGTTGGTCTCTCGCCTCGAAAACCCTACCAGCCTTGAAAACTCTACCAGCTACAGCTTGATGGTGCTTTACACCACTAGAGGGTATTTGATGACCACTGGTCCCGGTCACACGGGCAGGAAACTGCGGGGGGGAAGCGTGGCTGTTTGCCCCAGGGCAAACTAACACGCAGTTAAGCGATCAGACCTCCTGTGGAGGTTCTGTGGAGGTACCGTGGAGCTTCTGTGGTTAGGGAGAGGTGTCGATCACAACACACGCCTGCGCGCAATGAAGAAGCGCGCGGCGCGGCGAACTGGTTTTATTTTTTGTGTACAGTACAAATGCGCATGCTCCATTGGGTGCGTGTGCGCATCCACGGAGACTTGGAGAAAAAAAAAACCTTTTTCACAAGGGGACATGGGCGGGCGCCGGATGCCACCGGACACGCGATCAGACGCCCGCCCTTGCCCTGCAGTTTCCGGAAACTAGTACCTCCGAGGTACTAGGTTTTTTGCTGCATGTTTTCGGCAGGAAGCCTCGGTTGTGCCACGGAAGCGCTACGCTTCCCAGATGTGCTGGTAAGATCGCGCCCGGAAACTCCACCTGTCTTCCGTATCTCTTGCGTGGCTAATTTTGCGTGTGATCGCAGCCACTGCTGACTTTCTTAGCCTACTTCTTCCTCGTTTCATTTCACACTCCCTTATGTTTGGCTTTGTTTTCTCCTTAGTATGTGTTGGATATGCAGTATCCTCTGTGTTTTGCAAAGTTAGAAGGAATAGATTTTGTTTTATGACTGCTACCAATGCTGAGGATTTTTCCCATCGTTCTCCCTAGCAGGACTAACAAGCGCTGTGTACTTTGATTCCATCCCTTCTCTAATTACATTCTGCCCTCAGGCTGGCTTTTATACCCAGTAAATCTTCTGTCAGATTGTAGAAACCTTTGCAATAATAGATTGTAATGAAGATTAAGCTGACAGATACATAACTGATTTATTTTAGATTACTGTACAGCGGGAAAAATGTTTTTTGAACACTCAACACTGTATAATGAGAAATGTCACATGGCTGTATCTTCACAGCAGCTTCTGTGGTAGAAAATGAACGGGTTGAGGTCTGGACATTCTCAGAGGCTACTGGACACTTTTGATTATGACCTGTCAAAGGCAAGAATCTTCTTCTGGGAGATGCACTTAGGATATAGCAAGGACGCACATGCTTACGGAATGTCACTTTGCTTTCTTTTTCTTGATTTTTTTTAAAGTGCAATAAAGTCACAACCAGCTCATGGCGATTCCAGGATCATGGTGTTTTCAAGGCAAGAGAGGCGCAGAAGTGGTTTGCCATTGCTCTTCCTCCGCACAGCAGCTCCAGTCTTCTGTGGTGTCTGTTCTCTCATGCAAGTACTGAGAGCCAGTTTGGTGTAGTGGTTAGGAGTGGTGGACTTGAATCTGGAGAACCAGGTTTGATTCCGCAATGCTCCACATATAGCCAGCTGGGTGCCCCTGAGTCAGTCACAGTTCTCTCAGAGCTGTTCTCTCAAGAGCAGTCATCTCAGAGCTCCCTCAGCCCCACCTACCTCACAGGGTGTCTGTTGTGGGGAGAGGAAGAAGAAGAAGAGATTGGATTTATACCCCACCCTTCACTACCCAAAGGAGTCTCAGGGGAGCTTACAAACTCCTTTCCCTTCCCCTCCCCACAACAGACACCCTGTGAGGTAGGTGAGGCTGAGAGAGCTCTTGACAGAAACGGCTCTTTTTCAAGAACAGCTGTGCCAGAACTATGGCTTGCCCAAGGTCATCCAGCCAGGTGCAAGTGGAGGAGTGGGGAATCAAACTCGGTTCTCCCAGGTTAGAGTCCGCGCACTTAACCACACCGAGACTCCGAGTGAAGGGCAGGTATAAATCCTCCTCCTCCTCCCTCTCCTCCTCTTCCTCCTTCTATTCCACAGGGCCTGTAAAATGGAGCTACTTCACCAGGCCTTTGGTTGAGGCAGCAGACATCAAATAACATTGCCCTCCACTGCTTTCAGTTGCTCCATGGCGCTATTTATATTAATTGGGGCCGGGAACAGCTGATTTATACCTCTGAAGTGCTGCACCGCCCATACCTGGCGTGGGTCTAGCATGTACTGGAATGAAACTAATCACCGGCTGCGGTCACACGGAGCATTAGGCACGCTAGAGAGACGGAAGATAGGCGGATTTTCTGGGCGCAATCCCACCTCCACATCTGGGAAGTGTAGAGCTCCCGTGGCTCACCCGAGGCTTCACTCCGAAGATGCGTGGTAAAAAACTAGTACCTTGGAGGTACTAGTTTCCGGAAACCACAGGGCAAGGGCGGGCGCGTGATCATGTTTCCGGTGGAATCCCATGGCATCCGGCGCCTGCCCATGTCCCCTCGCAAAAAGGTTTCCCCCCCCCAAGTATCCTCGGGATGTGCACAAGCACCCAACGGGGCATGCGCACACGTCGGTGTACAGAAAAACCCCCACCCATTTGCTGCGGTGCGCCGCTTCTTTGCCACGCCATAGGATTGGGGTGTGACTGGCACCTCCCCCCTACCACGGGACCTCCACAGGATGTCTGCTCGCGCAACCGCGCGTTATTTTGCCCCGGGGCAAACAGCCATGCTTCCTGCCCGTGTGACCGCAGCCACCATCAGGTATTTTAAATTGGTCTCTTAACTCGGTTAGAATTAATTTTAGTGTGCTGATGTTTTTATGGAATTGTTTTATTGTGTATTATGGTGTCAGCCGCTTGGAGCCCACTTGTCGGGTAGGGCGGGACAGAAGTCCCAGCAAACAAACAGACAAACTGTGGCTGACAAACTGTGGCTGACCCGGCTTAGCTTCCCAGCTGTGTTGAAATCAGGCTACCCAGGTCTAGTCAGGCTGCTTGATTCAGTTTGGATCAATTCATTCTTAAATCAATGCACTTTACTTATTCAGCTAACTTTATACTTAACAGAAGTGCCATCAAATAAGTAGTACGTAAATCAGGAAGAGCCTATTTCTCCTAAACCCACTGAAGTTGCCTCACACCAAGTCAGACAATTGGTCCACCTAGCTTTGTACTGTCTATTCTGATTAGCTGGGAGCTCTCCAGTGTTTTGGTCATGCATTGGTCTTTGTATGCTGTTTGAGAGCCTGTAACTGCGAGAGTTGGACTATAAGGAAGGCCGAGTGCCGAAGAATAGATTCTTTTGAACTATGGTGCTGGAGAAGACTCTTGAGAGTCCCTTGGACTGCAAGAAGAATAAATCAGTCAATCCTAAAAGAAATCAACCCTGACTGTCCCCTGGAAGGCCAGATAATGAAACTGAAGCTCAAATACTTTGGCCACCCAATGAGAAGGGAGCACTCACTGGAGAAGACCCTGATGCTGGGAAAGATTGAAGGTCAAAGAAGACGGGGACAGCAAAGGATGAGATGGTTAGACAGTGTCATCGATGCAACGAACATGAAGTTGAGCCAACTTCAGAGGACGGCGGAAGACCGGAAGGCCTGGCGGGAACTGGTCCATGGGGTCGCGAAGAGTCAGACTCGACTGTGCGACTGAACAACAACAAACTGGACACTGCCTCTGTTTGATGAAGGGCTTTCTTCGTGCAAACCATATGCACTACCATTGAGGTGTGGCTCCTCTCCAAAGCTTGGAGATGTTATGGAGATATGTCACTCATGTGGGGATTGAGCTTCCATGGTGCATTTGCTGCTGAAGTTATGTGTAGGATACATTCTTAAGTTGGCAAGAAGAAGAGGAGGAGGCAGAGAGGAGGAGGAGATTGGATTTATACCCTACCCTTCACTGCCCAAAAGAATTTCAGAGTGGTTTACAATCTCCTTCCCCTTCCCACAACAGACACCCTGTGAGGTAAGTGGGGCTGAGAGCTCTTTCAAGAACTGCTTGTGAGAGAACAGCTCTGAAAAAAACTTGTGACTGACCCAAGATCACACCAGCAGCTGCATGTGAAGGAGTGGGGAATCCAACTCAGTCTGCACTCCAAACCATTACACAAAACTGGCTCTAGGCACAAGAATAAACAAATAGCCACATCTCTGTTATAAGCTGCTAACCAACCCCCCCCCCCAAAGAAAAGTTATGTAAAACAACCCCCTTTTTTTTAAAGAAAGGAAGAGACTGAGAGTTGTGTAGCGGATGCTGGACTAGCATCTGGACTAGGATCTGGGAGGTGCAGGGCAAATTCGCCCTCTGCCATGGCATTTTGCTGGATGACCTTGGGCTGGTCTCGCACTCTCGGCCTCAGCCTACCTCACAAGGTTGTTGTGAGGATAAAACAGAGAAGAAGAGAGCATTGTGTGCTGCTTTGGGGGGAAAAGTGGAGTATAAATATCTGAATAAGTAAATAGTGATTTCTCACAGTGGTACTTTCCCTAGTTTAATGAGTTTCAAGATCAGCAGAGGTCCATAATTCCATGCACATGATTGATGCACCCATTTATCATCACTGAGTAATGAATTTCTTTGCACTTAGTAGGCCTTACTTACAACAGCTGAATAACTGGAGTCATGTCCAAATTATATTCGTGGTTTATCTTGGATAAAGGTTTATAATTTCCAGGGTTTCCAGAAAATCCATCCAATGTAACAAGGTGCTTCATGCCTGAGTTGCCAACTCTGAGCTGGGAAGTTCCTGGACATTTAGGGGTAGAGCTTGGGGAGGATAGGTTTGGGAAGGGGAGGGACCTCAGTGGGGTACAATGCCATAGAATCCTCCCTCCAAAGCAGCCATTTCCTCCAGGGGAATTGATCTTGGTCATCTGGAGACCAGGTGTAATTCTGGGAGATCTCCAGGCCCCACCTGGAGGTTGGGAACATGACCTCCTGCATATAAATACTGATGGCTTAAAAAAAATAAATGTGTTTGGAAATGGTACCCTTAAGCAATCACAAGTTTGTTAGCAGGGGAGAAAAAAGTTCCATCATAGGTATGATGTGAGTAAGGAATCCACAGCAAACTCACACAAATTATTTATATTTATTATTCAAGACTTCCAAATTGTCAATTAACCTCCTCACTCTGCCCAATTGATTTCTTCCTGCTTGCAGGTAAGAGAAACCAGAGGTGAATATTTATGGGAAATCAGAACAGACCATACACCAGGCTTTTAAAACTTCTGACTGCAGGGTTCAGCAATCTTTTTTTAAAAATCTGAATTTTGTATGGAGTACCACATGTGCTGTTTACTGCTGTTTTCTGTTCTTTCAGTTTCCTCATGTCCCCCCCACCCTTTACATTACTGATGTGAGCATGCACGTTGATTCAACACTGCAAAAAAGCAGTCTTAACATGATTGGTAGATAGAACTGAACCAAGGTTCCCCCCCCCCCGTGGTGTTTTACTGGCATATGGAGTGTGCATCACTAAAACACCACACACATCAAGGTTGCTTTTTTGCAGTGTTCCCCCCCCCCCATGCATACATCCACATTAAAAATCTAGAAAGGGAAAATGAGCTGCCAAAAAGAAATTATGTCTGTGGCTAACTGCGCACATCCCAGTCACAGCATTTTAAAAGTTCTTCAAAATCAAACCACAATTAAGAAGGAGGTGGGACACAGTGCACAGACACAGATCTGGAACTATAAAGGAAGAAATCTGTGGAAATGTACTCATCCCTCCTCTTAAAGCATGGGCATCAGTTCAAAAAGCATGTCTGCCCCTTGAGTGACCTTCTGTAATATTCCCTCTCCAAAACCTCTTTCTACCTTGGAGATTATAGAATGAGATAGCAAAATACAGGGGTGGGGGTAGAGGAATGACTGAAAAAAGAAATGGATGAGATTTAACAATCACACAGTCTCATTACAGCCGAGCCCAACATTCAATTTCTTCCGTAAATGGAAAATTGGCAATTGAGGCTCACATTTGAAATAGCTCTGGATGGTTATCGAGATCCTAAGCTAAAGCCAACAAGCTTAAGCTACAAGCTGGCACCACTTTAGGAGAATGGTTTGCGTAGGCTGATAGAAAAGGAATGGGAGGGGAGGATATTACTGCGAGCTTTCAAGGGGAGGAATGAATTGGAGACTGGAGAATGCAGAATCCATCACCGCACACAATGCTTGCAAGTTCATCCCAGCGCATCCATCGCTTCGTCTTTGCTCCTCCTTGGGTGCTGCCTGCATATTTCGCTTTCCCCCTTTCCGTGTTTTGCTGCCCAAGGGTCTTCTGATCTGCTATGTTTAAATATAAATCAAAGGAGAAATGCTGTCTTTGTTTTTTTAAAGGCTACTTTCACAGCTTGACCTCTGCAATAAGAGGTCAGAAGACTTATGTTTCAGGAAGAGGCTGGCAGAGTACTAATTACCCAGCCATGGCGGTCTCTGCAGAACAGCTATTTCAACTCAATTACCCAGTACGCAGTGTCTCTGGAAGAGCCCAGTTAATTCTTAAATAACATTCTAATTTAGGAGAATACACAATGTGTTAATTTTTTAAAAGGCAATAACATCTAAAGGGCTATCGTGTTGTCTGTGATTTTGTTGAGATTCTACTGAGGCAATACTGAAGATGGAAGTAGGGTTGTCAACCTTTAGGTAGTGGCTGCAGATCTTCTGGAATTAGAGCTGGTCTCCAGGAAATAGGGATCAGTTCCCCTGGAGAAATGGGCAGCTTCAGAGGGGGGATTCTTTGGCATTCTGCCCTGCTGAGGCCCCTCCCCTCCATCTGCATACTTTTCAAGGGTCCACCCCCCAAATCTCCAGGTATTTCTCAACCCATACCCGGCAACCCTAGGGAAGTGTCTGCTCCTTCATTTTCCTCATGTCTTTTCAAATTCTTTCTGCGTTATTGACGAGCTACTGTGCACTGATTCCTCACTGCAAAAAATAAAAATAAAAATCAGTTTTAACATGCCCGGAGATGACCATATCAAGATTCTCTGATTTGTCTCTAATTTTGTGAAGACTCTGTTGGATACTGAAAAAAAATTGCTGAGACTGAAGTGCACGTATGGAGGAAAGGAAGGGGGCAGCACTAAAACCTGGGCAACAGCAAGCACTGGTTTGGATAAACATCCATTTTTGCTAAGTACCCACCATGAAAGCATCACTTCCAGTGCCATTGTGAGCAGAGTTATGCTCTTCCTAGGATTGTAGCTCTGTTTAGGATTGCACTGTTATAGGATTTCATTTGTGTTTGTGGTAATGCTTACACAGGGCTCAGATGTGCTTTCCTAAGACTAAGTTAGTTGATTGCCATTGTGAATGACTGATTTAGGTGTGACCGTGTTTTGGGGCTGTTTACACTTAGGACTCACACTGAACTGGATTGCCCAGGCTACTCCTATCACATCAAATCTTGGAAGTTGAGCAGGGACAGGCCTTGTTAGTACTTGGATGGGAGCCCACCAAGGAAGTCCAGGGTTGCTACGTAGAGGAAGGCAATGGCACACCACCTCTGTTTGTTTTGTCTCTTGCCTAAAAACCCTACAGTCATTCGCAATTTGACGGCAGTTTCCACCACCACATTAAATGCTTATGTGCTAGAACTAGGGAGGGTGTATAAGGCTTGCTTATGTGCTAGAACTAGGGAGGGTGTTCTCTTTTGATCCCCATTTTAATTTGGCATCTCCCTCCTGTGAAATGCACCTGTTGGATCTTTTTCTGTGTGTGCCATTTTTCTCTTTTTCCAGATTTCCCTGTCCAGAAGGATGCTCATCAGAGCCTCTTGTGATATTTTTGTTCAATAGATATTGTGGAATATTTGTATGAAACAGAACTTTTCTTTCAGGGCTTTGACGTCTGATTTCTGCCCTTTCCTCATTGTCTTTCCTTGTGTTCCATGTCCATTCACACATATAAGCTCATGGACAGAATTTATTAATTTAACTCAATTACTCTAGACTACTTAATCTGGATACATTAACAATGATAACAATCTGTTTATATACTACACATCCACGATAATGTTTAGGGCAAAGCAAAATGTTCTTCTTGTAACTTTTTTTGATCTAAAATGGGGGAAGGGAGGAAGGAAGGAAGGAAGGAAGGGCTTTCATGTTGTCAACGATTTCATGGAATGCTCAGTAGGGTTGGCATTTGCCTGCCCACAGCAGGTAAACCTCCACCTTTGGCCCTGATCCCCTGCCCTTGAGAAACTGAAGAGTGGGAAGGGGAAAAAAGGAGAAGAAATGGCCTCTGCAGGGATGCTCTAGGAACTTCTTCATGTCTTTATGGTATTTCCCAGAGATATTTGGGCAAATTCCTAGAGTGTCACCTGGAAGTGCCATCACATGTCCCCAAGTTCCACAATCCCCAAGCATCACCCTCAAAATCTCCTGGCAGTTGCCGAGGCAGTGCTGGCAAAAAGCTGTGCTTTTGTTTGCATCCACCCCAAATCATAAGTAATTGCATATCTGTTCATAACCTGAAAATAAGGCAGTGAAGCTGGCATTGGGTTGCATTTGCATTCCAGCTCGGTGCTAGTAATATTAATGAAACAGGCTGGTCGACATTATTCTATCTGTCCTATTTAGAAGTACTAAAAGTGCTTGGCTTTCAAAGGAAATGTGGAAAAAAAGATTTGAGAGTAAACATTACCGATGGTAATGAAATTGAGGGTGTGATCCAGGCCAAATTAAGCACTTTTTAAAGTCCCATTGATTTTATTGGAAAAAGTTAAGTATGTCCTAAATCTTGCCATTGAAATTACCGGTGTTAAAAGTGCTTAACATTGGCTGGATCATGTCATTAGCATTATATATATCACTTTCTACTCTCACTGTTTGTCTAAGAGAAAAAGACGTTTAAAATTCTATAACAGTGGCACATAGCTCCCCCCCATAATGGCAGAAAATGTATTTTACTCTAGGCAATATTTCCCAGTGGTTTCTTCTAGTGCTGTAGAAGCATGTTTACTAGTGCGATAATAACAGTACTAACATTGCCATCCTAAGCAGAGTTATACTTTTGAATGGCCACTGACTGCAATGGACTTAGAAAAGCATTACTCTGCTTAGGATGGCCCTGTAAATATTGGAAAATAGTCTCCAGTGAAGTTTCACAAACTAACTGGATACAATCTGCTGCTGGAACTCATAAACATTTGGGAGGGATTATTTAAAAGATAGAGTTCAGCAGAATGATTTAGAATTGATTTTAAATAGTTCATATAACTGCAGAAATAGAAGGAGCACTCCTTCCCCCCCATCCCAATGGAAGCAATCAGAATGTGCTATCTATATATGATTAGTGAGAGGAATCTGAAATGTGGCATACAGGATTAGGTTGCCTATACATTCGCGAAGGTAGTTCCGGAGGTTAATAGGTTTTTTGGAACAATGGTCCACCTTCATATTACAATGAAAAGAGAAGTCTAGTTGGAAATGTTCTGCAGAAGAAGAGGAAGAGAGATGAAGGCTGTGGTCACACACACTAAGTAATCCACTTTCAATGCACTTTCTGACTGGATTTTTGCCAGTTCACACAGTAAAAATCCAGTTTGAAAGTGGATCGAAAGTGGATTGTTTAGTGTGTGTGACTGCGGCCAAAGGCTCCTTCCATCAACCTGGCTGGCCAGCTGTTGTGTATAGAGTAATCCTCAACAGATTTACATTTTTATGCTCCTTCGAGGTCATTGGACTTAGATGGTATAACTCTGCTTAGGGTTCCACTGTAGGTCACCTGGACTCCATCAATGGCCATTTTCCCTGGAGAGAACTATTCACCATTCCTCTGAGATGTAGCATAGATGGTATAACTCTGCTTAGGATTCCACTGTAGTTTACCTGGACTCCATCAATGCCCATTTTCCCTGGAGCGAACTATTCACCATTCCTCTGAGATGTAGCAGGGCTTTCTAACTGCATTATGTATGTTTTCTGTAAAGCTGCCTTGGAAAGTAAATACTGGAAAGCAGGGGCAGGGGTCATTTCCTGCAGGAGCGCACAGGAGCGGAGCTCCGGCAGTAAAGAGCCCAGGGGGCGGGCACATGCAACAAGCCCCACCCCCTGCTCCCAGCAGCCCTCAGTCAGAGCAAGAAGCAGCCAGGTAAGTTGCAGAGCTTCCCCCGGCCCCCAGTCCAAAACCGTCCAGTGGCACCTTTAAGACCAAGTTTTATTCAGGTACAAACTCTGCGAGGAAAGATCTGCACGTTCCCCCCTCCCAATAGCTAGCAATCCAAAACAGTCCAGTGGCGCCTGAGTGGTGGATGTAGCCTTCTGACACACTTCCGGTGATGTCGGGGGAGTGGCATATGCAAATAAGTTATGCTAATGAGTTATGCTAATGAGCTCCTGCACCTCTTTTTCTACGAAATGACCCCTGCTGGAAAGCAAGATATAAAGAGCAGGGGAGGAAATGGGAATGAGCCTAGCAGCTGCTGCTTAATATCTAGCTTTTGGTCCTTTCTGCACCTGTATTTTGCCTCGGTTTCTGAGTGCATCCTATTCTTCCATTCTGCATCCCCTCCCACTTTCACTTCCGGTTTGTGTCAGTATTATTTTCTTGTTTCCGGATTTGTTTTACAGGAATCTGCATTCAGGCCGCTTCCAGCACACTGTTGCCCCACAGCTACAGTTCTGTTTTCTTTCCCTCTTGCTCCAAAGACAAAGGCATCAGTCTTGTATGCGAGGGGCCTGGATTTCCCCCTCCCTTCCCTTTCTTTTTGCAGAATCATGGAGGGAGGGAGGGAGGGGGTCTGCAGTTAAAAGTTTTGGAAGATGTTTGCATTTCTCTTCATCTTACACAAAGCAGCCAGTTAGTAAAAAATAATAATAATAACACGGGTTTTGCTAGTAGATGGAGAATGCATACAGAATACGCAGATAAATAAACCGGAGAGGGGAAAAGCAGTGCAGAGGGAATGCGCGCGACTGCAAAGTCAACTCTTAATTTTTGACTGCTTGGATTCTCTGGAGCAAGCTGTCAGTGAAGAAAAGGGCCTTCTTCTCCTCGGGTTCCACATGAATTTAAGGCCTTTTATCTTTGGAGCTGCGGTGGCTCGAGTGGTTAAGACGCTGAACTGCAGGCTGTGGAAGGTCAGTAGTTCAGCAGTTCGAGACCCGGGTGTGCCGCATGATGGAGTGAGCTCCCATCTCTAGTTCCAGCTCCTGCCAACCTAGCCGTTCGAAAGCAAGAAATTGCAAGTAGATAAATAGGGACCACTTCGGTGGGAAGGTAACAGCGTCCCGTGCGCCTTGGTGTTTAGTCATGCCGGCCACATGACCACGGAAACGTCTTCGGACAGCGCTGGCTCTTCGGCTTTGAAACGGAGATGAGCACCGCAACCCTAGAGTCGGATTCGACTGGCTTTCGAGCAAGGGAACCTTTACCTTTACCCTTTGCTTGGCCTGTGGGTCACAGCCTGTAGTGCATCAAGAAAAAACTTTGGATCCAGCCTTCACAAAGGGGAGGGCATTACCGTGATTACTTATTTCCAGATAAGATATTACTGTTTTAGGACTCAAACCCATTGTTTAGGGGGTAAATCTAGTTCAAGTGCCACCAGTTGGTCAGGTCATGTGTGGTCTGTGTGGTCAGGTCAAAGAGGCTTTCAAAGCTAGAGAGAAGCAGAGGTGAAGCTACTGGCTCACCCATGAAGCTGCCATATACTGAATCAGACCCTTGGTCCATCAAAGTCAGTATTGTCTACTCAGACTGGCAGTGGCTCTCCAGGCTCTCAGGCAGAAGTCCTTCACATCACCTACTGGTTTGTCCTTTTAACTGGAGATTCCATGGATTGAACCTGGGACATTCTGCATGCAAAACAGAGGCTCTTCCACCGAGTCACAGCCCCTCCTTCTCCATGGTTTGCCATGGCCTTCCTCTGCAGAGTCTTCCTTGGTGGCTTCCCATCCAAGTACCAACCTGGCTTAGACATCTGAGAGCTGATGAAATCAGGCTATACATACCATAACCATTCCATATCCCTTACACTGATGTTGTCAATATTTATTTTATTTGGTGAAATGCTCTTGATTATACTTTATTTAAATGCTTCTCGGTGAAAAGGGGGCCGCTTTTGTCATCCTTATACTAACATCTTGGTTGGTAGCATAGAGTTGAAATATTAATAGATTATCAAAAACAGGGTATGAAAGTAAATACATAGTTGAGTATTCAATATAGTGCAGCAATAATGATGCTCTTCATTATGAGTGTAAAAGAGAGCAAAAGCACTGTCAGAATGTCAATGAAAACTCAGTTTGCTACACGAGGAACTTCTGAAGTGAAGCGAAAAACCTTCCATCTGCCAGGGTCAGCTTTTCTAGCCAGTGGGCAGGTAGAATTAGAAACAAAACCCCACCTGCCTGTTGAACTGATTGGCAGCTGTTCTCAGGCGTTTGATCTTCTTCCGCACCCGTTTAGACATTTCAGCCTTCTTCTATTATTTACTCCCTTCTCTGGGAAAAAAAAAAAGTCACAGGCTGAGCCGTGTGAAATGGCTGCTTTGCTCAGAAACAGTTTGCATGGCTGCAAGATTAAATTTTCAGCAACTGCATTGTAACCAGTGTTCCCTCTAAGCTGAGTTAGCGTGAGCTAGCTCACAGTTTTTACCCTTCAGCTCACATAATTTTGCCTTCGCTCAGGAAGGGATGGCTACAGAGCAAGCTAATTTATGCAGTAGCCAAGTCACTCGCTCACAACTTTGATGCCAGCCGCTCACAAAGTAGAATTTTTGCTCACAGGACTCCACAGCTTAGAGGGAACATTGATTGTAACTGGCTAGAAGTCCAACATTCTTTTTGTGAGCCTACCACTTTCCCCTTTTTTAGTCCCTTGCCCCCTAGACTGGGAGTCCCCAACCTTTTTGAACCTGTGGGAACCATTAGAATTCTGACAGAACATAGTGCGCACAGCCACAGAATGGCTGCTGCAGAGGTTGAACCAGCCAGGGAGCAGTGGCGCAGGCAGTAAAACACCTGCCTTAACAACACTCGAGCAGTCACTATGGCTGTTCGAGAACCACCGCGGTCGGGGTGAGCTCTCGACCCTAGTCCCAGCTCCCGCCCACCCAGCGGCTCGAAAGCAAGTAACTGATGCAAGTAGAGAAATGGGTACCTACCCTTAGAAGGGTAGGGGGCACCCAGGTGAGAATGACGGCGACGGCAATTGATGGCGAAAGACACCGACGGCAAAAACGGCATGGCGACGCAATGGCAAGCAGCAACGGAGCCCGAGGAGAGATCCCTGGTGGCCGGCAGAAGAACATCAGGCGGCCGTCACTGGTGGAGGTGGAGGTGGAGGCAGAGGCGCTCGATGACGTCATCTGGAGGCGCAGCGGAGCCGAAAGGACGCAGCCGGAGGAGGACGTCGGGCGTGTGCCGTATGCCATCCGCCAAGCACCAGAAGAACATCTCACCGAGGAAAAAAGCTGCCTGGGAAGAGCCGACCGAATGGAAAGAACATTAACCACCACTGGGTGTCGGTAGGCAGCCCCATCCCCCATTCAACAAATGTGGCCTTAGTTAGGGAGCATAAATGTGACTAGCACTTCCTCTGTAAACCGCCCAGAGACCCCCAAGGGGGTTAGGGCGGTATAATAAATCAATGACATAAATAAAAATAAATAAATAAATAAATAAATAAATAAAATGTCACACAGTGAGGAGCCTTGAGCAGTGATGGCCGCAGTTGCCAAAGCACGGTTTTAAAAAAAATCTGCAAAGCCAATCAAATCTCCAATGGCCAACCAAGCCACCCACATTCTTAAAACATTTGGTGGGTGCCAGGAAAGGTGTTGGAAAGGGTCATGGTGCCATTGGGCTAGGGTTGCCAGGTCTGGAGACTTTGGGGGTGGATCCAGGAGAGGGCGGGGTTTGGGGAGGGGAGAGGCCTCAGCATGGTACCATGCCACAGAGTCCACCCTTCAAAACAGCCATTTTGACCAGAGGAACTGATCTCTGTCAGCTGGATATCAGTTGTAAAAGCGGGAGATCTCTAGGTCCCACCTGGAGGCTGGCAATCCTACATTGGGCACCAAGTTGAGGACCCCTGCCCTAGACGTCTTCAGATGTTGTTTTATCCCCAGGATTTTGCTTAAACTGGAAATGGGCCTCAAACTTGTAGAGGGGAAGGTAAGAAATGAACCCAGAGTAGTGTCTGATGTTGATTTGAACAAAAGACTGCCATGACCTTTTGAATTCACAATTTACCCATGAAGAGAAAAGGAGGTAGGCAGGCAGGCAGGCGTAAACATGAGGCACATTCTCCCTCAGGCTGCGCCTCTGAAATGCCCAGAAGGAAGCTCAGAGAAGGGAAATCCCAGGCCAGAGAGCTCACGCCATCAGCTCACTGGCACTAATAAAATCTAGATTTGCCTGGAGTCCTCTAGCATTATGACTGATCTTCAGGCCACAGAAATCAGTTTCCCCAAAGAAAATGGCAGCTTTGGATGGTGGCTGTATTTATACCCTGCTGAAGTCCCTCCCCTCCCCAAACCACACCCTCCCCAGGCTCCACCCCACCAATTTCCATGAAATTTCTACCTCAGAGCTGGCAACCCTACTAAGACCTATGCACTCAGTCTTATGCCTTCTAAATCTTACCTATCACATATATATATATATATATATAAATCCTGGAACATTTCAACAGCATGCTCTGCGAATAATATTCAAAGAAGAGCAATATGGCACTTATTTTGGAGTAACGATCGAGGAAAACGGATTCTGTATTCCTCAATTTCCTGGCTGGAACCCAGTTGATATCTGGCAATGTCATTTCTACCTCAGTAATTTCTCCTGATGAGCTTCTCTCATACATTTATGATCTTCTGAATGAAAAATTGCTTCCTGCAATCTTATAAAAATTGGCTTTTGGGGGGGGGTAGGAAAAGAAACTTTGTATGCATGCCTCTTTGTTCTATTATCTTTCACCAAGCACAAAACATTACTTTGACTTGGTGTTATCTTTTCCATTTATATTTTATACGATTCGCTTTAATTATGCCATCACTCCCTTCTTTTAGTTTACATGAAACGGTGTGCAGGCTGGAAGAGCTTAATTATTTTTATTCAGAGATGGAATGGAAAGGGCCTCAAAATTCAGCTGAGTTTCCCTGTATCTTCTGTACTCTGTGCATTATTTAGCAGTCGAAAAATGGTGACTGCTGTTCTGAAGTCTCTCTCTCTCTCTCTCTCTCTCTCTCTCTCACACACACACACACACAAACAGAGGGTATTTTCCCAAACACTCACAAAAGAAACAAACTCAGATGCATACAATCAAGATAAGTAGGCACGTGTTGTATGATTCCATGCAGCAGTGGCTTGTGAGATGATTTATTGGTGAAAATCACCCTCCAGGGATAAGCAAATGTTTCTTATGTTTCTCATGTTTTCAATAACCAGGGTGTTTTTTTCAATAGTTTTAAGTTCTCAGCTGTTGACTTTGTAGATTCCCCCCCTAACGTGTATGCATGTTGTAGTTTTTTGCTGCTCCACTTATGCTGTATTTATACTTTCAAAGTGCTTCATTTATATTATAATGCATGTATAACATTTAATGCTGATTGATTCATCGATGTATAAAATGAGAGAATTTTACGGAAAAAACATTGGTACCAAGAAATTATGTGAAAATAAAGCACCTTGGATTTGCTAGCAAAGAAGCAAGCTAGAAACCAGAGTTTTTGAGGTCAAAACAGCAGAGTTAAGAATTTCTAAATCATCCCTCCCACCTGATGCTGACCTATCAACCCGGGAAGGGAGGGCTGTCCTTACCAATAACCATCAGGAAGTAATAGTGAAAGTAAAATGTTCTCAATCAGAACCATGTCAGTGGTTGAGTGTTTCGTAGGCTGGAAGACATAATAGAGAATTTCAAGATATTAAAGCAGTAAAGAGAGATCTGATCCCAATCAGGATGAAGCTGGAGGTATCTGATCATGATTAATCATATTAGGCAAAATGAGCAAAAAAAATTCTTTAAATAATCAGCAGCTTCTTCCTAACTTACCAAAAAATGTTGCCATTTCTCCATAGGGAATGGGTTTTTTTACGCAACAGTCATAATTAAGTGCAGAGATGTAGTGAGAGGTACTTTTGAAATTTAGTTTTTATTGAACAATTGCAGAAACTGATGATATCATTGGATGCCAAAAATGAATTATTGTCAGGATCAATCACCAAGTTAATCGTGACACTCCCATGCATTCTCTACCCACCATTAACATTCTCCCCCTTAGTTTAGCTGGTATTCTCTTAGGTACTTCACATCTGGGGAACTGTGTTGTAACAATTACTTATTGTCTTTAGCACAGCAAAAATATATCCTATCTGTGAAATTTACTCAGGATTATTTTTTAAAATGTATTGTGTAGTGTCAAACTCCATGTGATGCCCTTTATCGGCTGTATCGCGGTCAGAGATGGTATAAACTTGCTTATAAATGGAATAATTTGTGTTTTTTCCCCTTCCTGGTGCCTATTTAGGAGGTTAAGTTTAGATCTAGGTCAGTTTCCCTCAGGGAAATTACAAGCCAAGCTAAAAGCTGTGGGAACAACAGTGGTTCAAAGCAAGGCTGACCTGATGAGACCAGTGGACCCTCGGGATGCAACCGAGAGATGCCTTGCGGGGGTCTGAGTTAACATTCAAAGCCTGAGAAGGAAAGGACCAGAAAATGAGCTTGGGTAAATGGAAAGTGCCTGGGGAAGAAATAGGACAGAAGACGATGAGCATGTAGAGACTGGAGGTTATGGAATATCTCAGGCTATTAGATCAACTCCTAAAACACAAAGATGTGTCCGAGTCCATGTCCACCATATTTATTCTAACTAATGGCAACAGAGGAGCAGTTAAAAACCGCTTCCCTATAGAAGGAGAAGAGTTGGTTTTTATGCCCCCCTTTTTTCTACCTTAAGGAGTCTCAAAGAGGCTTATAATCGCCTTCCTCTCCCCACAACAGTCTCCTTGAGAGGTAGGTGGGGCCGAGATAGTTGTGGCAGGGCTCTTTTTGTAGCAGGAACAACTTTGCATATTAGGTGACACACCCCTAATGTAGCCAATCCTCCAAGAGCTTACAGAGGATTGGCTACATTTGGGTGTGTAACCTAATATGCAAAGGAGTTCCTGCTACAAAAAGAGCCCTGGTTGTGAGAGAACTGTGACTGGCCCATGGTCACCCAACAGGTTTTATGTGGAGGAGGAACAGGGAATCAAACCATTCTGCAGATTAGAGACTGCTGCTATTAACCACTACATCACGCTAGCTCCACTACTCTTCTTCTTCTTCTTTCCTCCTCCTCCTCTTCCTCTTCCTCCTCCTCTTCCTCTTCCTCCTCCTCTTCCTCTTCCTCCTCCTCTTCCTCCAGCTAACAATTCACAATTTAAAACACACGGAATAAAATGAAGCCCCCAAAAGCCCTCTTCCTCCTGAGTCTCTCCTTGTGCTGTGAGACTCCAGGTGCTTCTCTACATGTACTGGGAAAGTGGATCGAAGCTATGGAGGCTTCCAGCATAATGTAGAGCTTAGAGCAGGGCTCCCCAACTTCTTTGTCCATGTGGAATTCCGAAACAGAGTGGTGAGCGCAAGCACAAAATGGCTGCTGCAGGAGGCAGAGCCAGCCACAAAATGTCAAGGGATGAGATTATGCTTAACTCTAATAGCAACTCCTCTGCATTTCAGGCAGAAGCTCTGCTTAACAGAATACTTTTAAAAATGAACTTATTGTTTTTTAAAAAATATTTGCTTGTATGTATGCAGCTAACTTTTAGGCACACAGTGAAGACCCTTGTGTTATGGCAGCAGCTGTTGCCTAAACAACTTTTTTACAGATCTGCACAGCCAATTGGAAGC
Source organism: Gekko japonicus (assembly GCF_001447785.1). Lineage (NCBI taxonomy): Eukaryota > Metazoa > Chordata > Lepidosauria > Squamata > Gekkonidae > Gekko > Gekko japonicus. The sequence goes on along the minus strand of NW_015173150.1, from coordinate 55,595 downwards.
CCTGCTGGGCAAAAGCTCCACCTGACCCCACCCACTTTCTAAAAACACTTGGCTGGGGCCAGGAGAGGTGTTTGTGGGCACCACAGTCCCCATGGGGACCTCTGGATTAGAGCATTGGATCTGGGAGACCCAGGTTGGAATCACTTCTGTGCCAATAAGATTGCTGGATGATGTTGGGCCAGTCTCACTCTCTCAATCTAACCTATCCCGCAGAGTTGGTGTCAGAATAAAATGGAGGAAAGGAGAAGAATGTCATAAGCCAGTTTGGTGTAGTGGTTAGGAGCGCAGACTCTAATCCGGGAGAACGGGGTTTGATTCCTCCTTCACATGCAGCTGCTGGTGTGACCTCGGGTCAGTCATGTTATTTCAGAGCTGTTCTCTCAACGGCAGTTTCAGAGTTCTCTCAGTTCCACCTACATCACAGGGTGTTTGTTGTGGGGAGGGGAGGGGAAGGGAAAGGAGATAGTAAGCTGCTCTGAGACTCCTTCGGGTAGTGAAGGGCGGGGTATAAATCCAATCTCCTCCTCTTCTTCTAAGCTACTTTCTGTCCCTATTGTGGAGAAACTCTGGCTATAAACATCTAAATAATGAATACTTACCAATATTATCCATGTTTTGTTAACATCCGTGACTGAGTGCAGTAATTCACCGTACATGGGGGATGGCTCTAAAGAGTATTAACTTCAGATGATTTAGAATATTAACAGCTATGTTTGTTATTAACCAGGGGACTACTTAATAAGCATATTACATTAATACTGAAAGATCGTCAGTGGCTCCCAGGGTGTTCCCAGGCCCAATTCAACATGTTGGAAAATTTCACACTTCCTTCCTGCTTCCGTGCTACATACTCCTTGTTGCTTTTTTAAAGCTTTCTGGCCCTGTCCCTCTTGTCTTGATTCACCTTTAGTGGATTTGTCCCACTCAAGAGCCAGCATGGTGTAGAGGTTAAGAGCAATGGACTCCAGTGGGGATAACCGGGTTGGATTCCCACGGTGGGGAAAGGGAGACTGCCGAACTGCGCATGTCTGAGCATGCGCAGTTCAGCCAGGAGCTGGGGATACGCTGGCAGAAGGACGCGCCGGTGATCCCACGGCCGCGCTTGCCCCGGCCGTTCCAGTAAGACTTCCTCTGGAGGTGGTGTATTTTTGATGCGGGTTTTCGGACGGAAGGGCTGGATCGGGGACGGGTGTGCAACGTTTCCCAGATGTTGCAGTGGGATCACGCCCATTTGCTGCGCCTTCGATCCGTCCCTCTCCCGGCCCAAAACCTTTCGTGTGACCGGGGCCTTCTTCTTAAATCGAGTAGAATGGAGCCTGACTGAGGGTCAAACTAGATGAGAAGGTGGGAAATCCACGATCAACTCACCTGTGGGTTATTTTAATATTAAAAGTAGTCTCAGGATGGGGGGGAGGGTTGGCTCAGGAACACGTTTGTCTTACAATTGCCAACTTCCAGGCGGGGCCTGGAGATCTCCCAGAATTACAACTGGTCTCCAGAATACAGAAATCAGTTACCCTTGAAAAAATGGCAGCTGTGGAGGATGGTCCGTATGACATTATAGGTTGTTGAGTCCATGCCCTCCCCCAACCCCACCCATTTTCAGGCTGTACCCTCAAACCTCAGGAATATCCCAACCCTATTTTCAGTGCATACCTTCCTTTGCATAGTCCAGATGGGCTTTTACTTTTTAAAGTGACATTTCAATGATGTGTTTTTCTCAATATCTTCTTCTGAAGATGGCAATCAGTGGTCCTCAGTGCTCCTCATTAAAAGCAAAGAATGGATAAAAAGAAAATAGGTAAGTGCTTCAAGGCATCCCGCCAAGGAATTTTTCAGGACTTGTGTTGACCATTCCTCAGGTTGATCAAAGCGCCGAAAAGATATTATCAGCAAGGGTTTTATCCCTTTCAGCTCTTTTTTCCCCCTCTCCTGTGCCAGTGCAACAGATCTGTTCTTCGAGCACAAACAATCCTTTGCCATCTGGAGCAACTGAGTGGAGTATCCTTGGTTGATATTTTAGAAGGCGGCGATCTGATGAGAACAAAGAGTTGCCTGTAATGAAACCACAACAGCTGGCCTGAAGGTTAAGAATTAGATGAAACCTTTGATAAGATAAAATCCTAAGGGACTAAACACATTATGGAAGGTAATATTCTCCTAGTTGGAAAACGGATTAAACCCATCACATTACAAAGTAAACACTATCAGGGATTGCCAAATATGCATGTAATCTGTACCAGGGCAGACCCAATGCCTTTCCCGGGAAACAAAATTGTTGTTCTTTTCCCCCACATGAAATGCACAAAGTCTGCAAGTTTGAAAACTGGACCTAAGCCAAATAGATGGATGGATACATACTATGTAACAGACATTCATTCATTCTGGTTCCAAGTATGTCGATGCATAAAAGTCTTACAAAGGACTGCCGCAGTATTTGGCACCTTTCTTTATTATTCAATGGGATATTCAGCCTTTTGAAAGCCAGTTCAAGGACAGTAAGTAGAATAAAGATGGGATTTACAGAAGACCTAAGCTTTAGGCAGTAGACTGCACTGGCTTACTTTTTGTTTTATAGAAGAGTCTTTTTGATCATGCCCCACCTTTGATGATACCAAATGAGTGCCATGGAAAATGTTTGTGATACCTTTTTGAAGAGTATGTAGAGTGGTTGAAGTCATCTAGATTACCTTGTCACTTGTTCCTAGGTTCTCCAAACAGAAAGATGAGGTTTTCTTACCACCTGTGCTTTCATCCTGTTCCACCAGCCAAACTTCACTCAGGCTGCGGTCACACGTGCCATTTGGAGTGGAGGGGAAGTGCCCCTATTTCCTCTGGAGGAATTTGACTTGCAGTTGCAAGATCACACATCCCTTTGTGCTGTGGCCTCAGCCCATCACTGTGTGAGCAGATGCCACCGTGTGCGAGTGGGTTTTTTTTTGCTGTTTGCTTCCTATGTGCATAAATGAGGAGTCGCATCTCCACACTGAGGGTTCCCCATGGAGTATGCGATTATACGCATACTGCTAAGTGTGTGTGTGGGGGAACGACACCAAGTCAGGATGGAATGATCAGACCATCCTGATGGCTTGAGAGTGTGCTTGAGCAATCAGACAGGAGAAAGTCCATCCATAGCCCATCGGCAAGCATTAGGACCGGACTTTCCCAGGTGCCTTTTAACTCCGCTTCTGTGGTGGAGCAGCATGGGTTGCCGATGACTGTGGGACCTTTCCCAGATGTTGCTGTTTGATTGTGCCCTTTAGATCCGTCAGGCATTTCCAGCTATTTTGGATCTAAAGGTGCATCTGATCACAGCCTCAGTAGAGCGTTGGGGTGATAAAGGAGATGGTGAACCCTTCCTGGAGTTCACAGATCTTTTTTGATTCAAAAACAACAACTTTGTAACAAAAAATTACTTTTCATTCTGATCTAATTACAATGCTTGTTCTAATGGAAAATAGAGGGTGGACATATTTTTGAAGCCAAATTTCCCCCAGGAAGTAGTTTTCAAGGATGCTTCTGAAGTTCTCTGGGGATTCTGGCTTTCCACACACACACCGGTCTTGAGATTGCTTCCCATGGGTCCTCATGGGTCTGCCACTCTTATTCATCTCAATATGCATATAAATAATCTAACCATTTAAACACCCCAAACATACATAAGCGCAGGAGTCACTGACGGTGCCCGTAGGTGCCATGGTGCCCACTGACACCTTTTCTGTTGGCCGCCGAACATTTTTACAAAGTGGGCAGGGCCAAATGGGGCTTTTGCTCAGCAAGGCTTCTTATTGGCTGTTGTATATTTCATTGGCAGTGCAGTTTCAAAAAAAATGCTTTGGCAGCAGATGCCACCACTGCACATGAATCTTCGCTGTGTGAGTGAAGGTAATTTATTTTATGGCTGGCTCTGCCTCCAGAGGCAGCCATTTTGTGGCTTAAATCCAATCTCCTCCTCTTCTTCTAAGCTACTTTCTGTCCCTATTGTGGAGAAACTCTGGCTATAAACATCTAAATAATGAATACTTACCAATATTATCCATGTTTTGTTAACATCCGTGACTGAGTGCAGTAATTCACCGTACATGGGGGATGGCTCTAAAGAGTATTAACTTCAGATGATTTAGAATATTAACAGCTATGTTTGTTATTAACCAGGGGACTACTTAATAAGCATATTACATTAATACTGAAAGATCGTCAGTGGCTCCCAGGGTGTTCCCAGGCCCAATTCAACATGTTGGAAAATTTCACACTTCCTTCCTGCTTCCTTGCTACATACTCCTTGTTGCTTTTTTAAAGCTTTCTGGCCCTGCCCTCCTTGTCTTGATTCACCTTTAGTGGATTTGTGTAGAGGTTAAGAGCAGTGGACTCCAGTGGGGATAACCAGGTTTGATTCCCTACGCCTCCACATGAAGCCTGCTGGGTGACCTTGGGTCAGTCACAGTTCCCTCAGAACTGTCTCAGCCCCTCCTGCCTCATAAGGTGCTTGTTGTGGGGAGAGAAAGGGAATGCAATTGTAAGCCACTTTGAGATTCCTTAAGGTACAGAAAAGCCAGGGATAAAAACCTCTTCTTCGGTCCCTGCTTCAGCAGCGTATAATGACACAGAGTCCACCAACTTCTCCAGGGGAACTGATCACTGCCATCTGAAGAGCAGTTGTAATTCTGCGTGATCTCCATCCCTCCCCTGGAGATTGGCAGCAATGGTTCCCCATGAGGGAATGACTGGCTTGGAGGGTGGAGTCTATGGCATTGTACCTGTCTCAGGTCCCACCCCTCCTCAAAC
>NW_015173150.1:48042-48263 GCF_001447785.1 Gekko japonicus | reverse complement strand
AGGAGGTATGCAATTTTTGCCACCTTCTTTCTTCAGACCCCCATTTCTTCAGAACACCATTTCCAAGGGCTGCTGTGGGACAAGGTAGGTAGGAAAGTTTTGTCCCACTAATGGAAGCACCTTCCGTTAGCAGAAAATTTAGTTTGACTTCAACCCTATGAGATGCAGTCATTTTGTTGTACCTGCAAGCACCCTTTAACGTCTGCATCCATCCACTTGAA
>NW_015173150.1:39087-47719 GCF_001447785.1 Gekko japonicus | reverse complement strand
TGGCTTGGAGGGTGGAGTCTATGGCATTGTACCTGTCTCAGGTCCCACCCCTCCTCAAACCTCACCCTCTCCAGGCTCCACCCCTCAAATCTCCAAGAATTTCCCAACCTGGAGTTGGCAACCCTATCTCCCTCCCAGCCAACCACCAACCTACTGTTACCTGCCCCCTGGCTTCAGCTTTCCATCTCCTCCCCCCTCCCTCCTAGGGAGCAGTTGTAATTCTGAGTAATCTCCAGCCCCCACCTAGAGATTGGATACAATGGTTCCCCATGAGGGAATGGTTGGCTTGGAGGGTGGAGTCTATGGCATTGTCCCTGTCTGAGGTCCCACCCGCCCTCAAACCTCTCCCTCTCCAGGCTCCACCCCTCAAATCTCCAAGAATTTCCCAACCTGGAGTTGGCAACCCTATTAGGACCGGCCCCAATGAGTTTTCTCCCAAAGACCAAAATAGGTGTGGAAAGGGCCTTTTACTGACAGAAACTGGTTGCCTGGCAATAGGCTCTGAGGAAAAAGTACAGTTGGCAGCTCTGATTAGGGGAATACCTGCAGATCCTGCAGATCCTGTGGAGGGCAGCATTGTGGGGGATGGAAGGCCTCAGCAGAGGATAATGCCATAGGGTCTACCCTCCAAAGCAGCCATTTTATCCAGGGGAACTGATATCTGTCATCTGGAGATCAGTTGTAACAGCAGGAGATCTCCAGGTACCACCTGGAGACTGACAACCCTAGGGGAAAGTCAGCCACACAGTAGGGGGTTGAAGAGAATGGTTTGATGGTCGCTGGCCCACCTCATTAGCCAGCTAGCCATGGTGGAGCCAAAAAGGAGATAGAGCAATTTTAAGTTTATTCTGAAAGGAAAGTGGCCAAGCTGGCAGTGGGCGGGGGAGGGGGTTATGCTGAAATTCCTTTATTTTTTTACTGACAGACGTTGGCTGCCTACCAACAGCCATTAAGGGACAATTAGTCACAGTTAGTCCCACACAGGAGCCAAGAGAAGTGTCTTCCTCAGGAGAGAGTCCGGCTTTCCAGGAGTTGCAACTCATTTCCTCTAGGCCAGACCCTCCCTGGCGCTGCCGCTGCTGGTGAAGGAAGGTGGGGGAGCCTTTGATAGGCGCTGGGCAGCCTTCTCTGTGGTACATCCCACTTAGCTATTGCCCTGACAAAGCTCTGGCCTTGTGGCCGAGGGCGAGGGGCCGCGAAGGTAAGTGCTTCCCCTGCTTGCTGCTGCTCGCTAGGTCTGCCTCCTTTTCCCTCGTGGAGGGGTTGCTGCTCCCTCAACAGAGCGTCCATCCCCTTTGCCAGCTCCCTCCAGACTGAGAGTGAGACACTGGCTGCCGGCTCTGTGGGCGGGGCTGAGCCAACGCAGCAAGGCAATGCAGCCAGGGGATTGGGAGTCCATGAGAGTGGCAGCCAAGCAGGCCAAATGCTGTGGGAGCGTGCCCAGGAGTCACACCAAAATAGCTTTATTATATAGGAGAGATAATATTGTCAGCTCTGGGTTGGGAAATACCTGAGGATTTGGGAGGTGGAGCCTGGGGAGGGCAGGGTTTAGGGGGGGGAAGGAGAACATAGTGCCATAGAATCCATGCTCCAAAGCAGTCTAGAGACTGATCTATCTGCCTCTCAATTGATCCCTGGAGATCAACTGTAATAGCGGGAAACCTCCAAGCCTCTCTTGAAGGGTGGCAACCCTAACTTAAAGTCATGTAATCAGAGCTAGGTTTCCTCAGTGGAGACCTGAGGTAGTGTCAGTTCATGTCACCTGGAGGGACATTTCCCACCTGCTCCTTAGCACTTCCTGTATGTCCCTTGACACTGTTTATGTTCACTGTCCACATTAGAGCTGCTCTGTGCACTTCCATGGTAAAGCCGTGGATTTTCCCTTCACCGTGAAATCTTTCACTGAGCCAGTTTGATGTAGTGGTTAGGACTGGTGAACTCTAATCTGGAGAATGGGGTTTGATTCCCCACTCCTCCACATGAAGCCAACTGGGTAACCTTGGGCCAGTCACAGTTCTCCCAGAGCTCTCTCAGCCCCGCCTACCTCACAAGGTGTCTGTTGTAGGGAGATGAAGGGAAGGTGATTGTAAGCCACTCCGAAACTCATTTGGGTAGGGAAGGGCAAGGTATAAAACCAACTCTTCTTTTTCAAAGTGTCTACGAATGAGATATTGAGATCTATGGCTAACCTGAAACACTTTATAAAACCAGGATACTTGCGGGGGGGAGGGGGGAATCATGGAATTAATGAAAGTTTTTATTTTCCATTTGTCATTCAGTTCCTGACATGAGCGATGGTTTTTGTCACATTTTCATGCTCTTCCCCCTCAGGCCGAAGGATTAGACGCTCCGACAAAGTGAGTTACGAATGGTTTAGCTGTCCCAAAGTGTAGTCACATTCTGCCTGTGGAAGAGATGAATGGCCTAAATCCCTTTGAAAGTCTGGCTGATTTTGTATTAGCAATATCTGAGTGGCCCTTCAAGGAATCCAGGTTTTACCTTCATCATACTTGAAAGGGACTCTGTCAGCAACAAGAGGACAAGCCTTATTAGAAACTTGCCTTTAGAACTCTGAGTAGATTTTCGGACTTAAAATGGCTGCTAGAAACTGATATGGCTATGTCCAATTTTGTACTATGCATTTGGAGCTCTCTGTTTTTCCTGCCAGAATCCAAGTAAGGGTGTGAAAGAGGGAGAGGGAGAGAGAATCATTTGCCAATGATAACATTTCTTCCCATTTTAAGTAGCCTGAAGGAACAATCTTATTTGTCTTTGCAAATACACATGTGTAAACCCATTTTTAAAAAGCTCAGCATTCCCCCCTCCCCAAATAAATATGAGCTCCTCCTTCGCCCATTTGGCAAATTTCTCTACTGGGATCATGGGTGAGTGTTGTGTTCTCATGGAAGATGAGAGAGTCGGTTTCACATTCAGCTGCAGACTTCTGGGGGAGTGGAAACAACTTTGAACAGGAAATGGAAAAATCTGGGTTTGCTGTAAAAAAAAAAGTCTGTAAAAAAAAATCCAGCGTTGGTTCTTTCATGTTACAAAGACATGCCTTTGGATTCCGATTTATTGTAATGGGTTTTAGAAATCCAGAGGGCAAGAGATCGCATTCTTTTACCTGAACAGAAAATGAAAAGGTAATCATGCTTTGAACTCCAGAAGCTTATTGATTCCTCTTGTGTTGTGGGGACTTTCTTCCTGAATGGTTACAGTGTGCAACCTTCAAGAAAATGGCCTTAAACGAAGTGACCAAGTGAGATTCATCTATATAGGCAGACAGTGCATTGCAGTAGGACAAATGTAACATCCAGGGGTGGACTGGCTATTAAGCCTACAGGAAAAAAACTCCTGGTGAACTGATGACTAGGAGAGCACTCCACCTGCTGGGCAATCTCAGGCAAGTAGGGGTTACCAGACCCCCCCAGCGGAAGCCGGGGTTCCCTGCTGCCATGCCCTGCTCCCCAGCCACTGATCAGTTGGCTGGTGGGGGGACTTTTCAGTAGAAGGAAGGCCTAGGCCACATTGCTGGCATCAAACAGGAAGTTAGGGTTGCCAAATAGAAATAACTTACCGGCGGGGGAGCATCCTGTCGCTCCGGAAGCTGGCCAGGGATGAGTGCGCACGACGTAGCACGTTGGGGGCATGGCCAAGATCGTTCTGGAAGTTGCTGGCATGATGATGTCACTTTCTGTGCAACACCAGTGGAATGGCCTAGGCCTTCTTCTTTCTACTGGTAAGCCCCCCCATCCCCTGCTGGTTGCTAGAAGGGATCTGGCAACTGTAAATGCAAGGCAGGTGGGAGCCATTGCTTCAAGCTGGCAGCCCTCACCAAATACAAGGTGGGCACAAGCCAGCTAGCAGAACTTATCCCACACAAGGTGGGTGAGACTGAGCCTCTGTGACCCAGCAACCTTTACCCCACTTGAGACAGATGGCCTGTTCGTCCTTCTGTCCAGGGAGATGGCCAGGGGCAATCGAGATGGCTGTGGCTCTTTTCCAGGCTCATGGCCTAGGCCTTCTTCTTTCTACTGGTAAGCCCCCCCATCCCCTGCTGGTTGCTAGAAGGGATCTGGCAACCCTGCATGCAAGGCAGGTGGGAGCCACTGCTTCAAGCTGGCAGCCCTCACCAACTACAAGGTGGGCACAAGCCAGCTGGCAGAACTTATCCCACACAAGGTGGGTGAGACTGAGCCTCTGTGACCCAGCAACCTTCACCCCACTTGAGACAGATGGCCTGTTCGTACTTCTGTCCAAGGAGATGGCCAGGGGCAATCGAGAGGGCTGTGGCTCTTTTCCAGGCTCATTGTGGCCTCCCAGTCTGTCCCTAGTAGCATCTGGAAGCTGCAAGAGTGCAAGCCCCACCTTGATGGGCAGCTTCCTTATGCACTTTGTGTGTAGTTCAGTTTTGCCATCTGAGGAGTCTGGTCTTAGGCTCAGAGGGGCCATGATGGGAGAGATGAGCCTCTTCTGCATTTGTCTTAATTTCAGTGGAGGGAATTTGTGTCAGGAAGGTGTCAGTGTCGTTGGGTCAGTGACCCCATGTTATGTCCCTGACCCAATTTGAATTGCTACCCTTTCTGCCTTTATAGCTTATTCATACATAGTTCACCACAGGGAGACATAATACGTCTGCCTGACTGGTGAACATATTCTCCTGATGAACATCAGTGAAACACATCAGGAATGGGGGATTTTGTAGTAAACAGCTTTGTACCCTATAGGCTGTTGTTGTTGTTCAGTTTGTTGGTGTGCCCCCACTCCCAGGGCTATTTTTGGGCAGGAACACACAGGAATGGAGTCCCTGACCCAATTTGAATTGCTACCCTTTCTGCCTTTATAGCTTATTCATACATAGTTCACCACAGGGAGACATAATACGTCTGCCTGACTGGCGAACATATTCTCCTGATGAACATCAGTGAAACACATCAGGAACAATGTCCCCTCTAAGCTACGGAATCCTGTGAGCAAAAAGTTCTACTTTGTGAGCTACTGGCATTAAAGTAGTGAGCGAGCGATCTGGCTGCTGCACAGATTAGTAGTTTGCTCTGGAGCCCTCCTTCCTGAGCTAAGACAAAAATGTGTGAGCCAGAGGCTAAAAATCTGTGAGCTGGCTCACGCTAACTCAGCTTAGAGGGAACACTGATCAGGAATGGGGGATTTTGTAGTAAATAGCTTTGTACCCTATAGGCTGTTGTTGTTGTTCAGTTTGTTGGTGTGCCCCCACTCCTTTTTTTTTGGCTGCAAAGTTGGGCAAACCACCTTCACACCAAATGTAGCGGTCAGAATGTCTATTAGGGCACTGTTACCATTAGCCCCTCACAGACTTGAATATTCTGTATTTACTCTCCAGAATTAGGCGGACCTTTCCTTACTTAATACATAGGCTTTATATTATCACACCCTAACCTGGAGGGCCCAGGCTGGCCTGATCTCATCATATCTCAGAAGCTAAGCAGGGTCAGCCCTGGTCAGTACTTGGATAGGAGACCACCAAGGAAGTCCAGGGCTGCTACACATGCCTTGAAAACCCTTTGGATTCACGATAGGTCGGCTGTGACTTGATGGCACTTTCCACCACCATACTAGCTGAGCAATCCTAGGGGCTGGATCCAGAGTACGTGTTTTTTTTTGCCAATTCCCTCTTTCTGATGCAGACCCCACATGCCATTCCTGAGGTCTATGGGCATCGGTGGTATGAGGAGGGAGGCAGGAACATTCTGTTCCACTGACAGAAGTTTCACTGACCCCTGGGGGTGGGTGGGTGAGCGGGATAGGAAATCGAATGAAAAACAAGGCCCATATTTATTTTATTTATTTATTTAACCTTCGATTTATATACCGCCCTAACCCCCCCAATGGGGGTCTCTGGGCGGTTTACAACTTTGTAGTGCTAATCACTTTTATGGATCCCTAACTATGGGCACATTCTCAGGGGTTGGGTCAGCCTACCTAGCACCCCGGTGGTCTTCCTTTTGGTCTCCGGCTTCGGCTTCCTTGGCTCCTTCGGTTGGCAGGACGCTCCTCTCTCCGGCGCAGTTCTTCTCCAGCGAGGCAGCCGTCTCGGTGTGTGAGTTCGTGGACTGGATGCGGCCGTACGTGTGTCTACTCAGAAGTAAATTCTGCTGTGTTCAGTGGGACTTACTCCCAGGTAAGCAAGCATAAGCTTGCAACCTAGCAGTGGGATCCTATGCAGAGTTACTCTAATCTAAACTCATTGGTTTCAGTGGGCTTAGTCTGGTGTAACTCTGCATAGGACTGCCCCGTAAAACTCACACCACATGCACTCTGGTTTCCTGACATTTTGGATGCCTGGACGCTACAGTTACAATAAAGCTTTGCCCTCTGAAGTCAGCATGACGCACCATTTTATTCCTCAGCGAAAGGCTGGTATTGAAATCTAGATAATCCTTCCTGCATAGCTGCCTTGGCAAGTTTGTGCTGCCATATCCTCCCCCCCCTTTCCCGATGGCTCTGCACCTCTTATAAAATATTTTCAAAGGAGGCTGTAAGCGTCTATTTAAATAACTAGTCTTGACTGGCAAAATCAGCTAATACTTTAATCACTGTAATTATCATAATTTTTGAGTATGACTGTATACAGTTGCCAATTAAAAGTCAACATTGTACCAGTAGCTCTCACACAGTGGCAGTGGATTGCTAAATCCATTTCCAGCTGGGTTTTATGTATAAAAATTATATATCGAAGTAGCTGGCTAGATCATCTATTGAAGTCACCCTGTGACACACAAGTCCATCTGTGTAGGTGGCTGATAATGGTGTTTAGGAGAGGTGCTTGTATGAATTGGCCTGTGTTATCTTAAGAGAGGGGCTTGAATCTCACTACCCATGGACTACCCTGATCTGGATGGAACAGGTTAGCTCAATTTCATCAGTTCTCAGAAGCTAAGCAAGGTCAACCCTGGTAAGTACTTGGATGTGAGACCACCAAAAAAGTCCAAAGTTACTACGTGGAGGCAGACGATGGCAAACCACCTCTGAATGTCTCTTGCCTTGAACACCCTATGAGGTCACCAAAAGTCAGCTGAGACTTGATGGCTTCCTAGGCAACCCTAGGGGAAAGTCAGCCACACAGCAGGGGGTTGAAGAGAATGGCCTGATGGTCGCTGGCCCACCTCATTAGCCAGCCAGCTATGGTGGAGCCAAATGGGAGAGAGAGCCGTTTTAAGTTTATTCTGACAGAAAAGTGGCCAAGCTGGCAGTGGGTGGGGGAGGGGTTATACTGAAAGTAGATAGTGCTGGATAGGAGCCAGTGGTCGTGGTGCATGTCGGCACCAATGATGTGGGGAAATGCAGTTGTGAGGTCCTGGAGGAGACATTTAGGCTGCTGGGCAGGAAACTCAAGGCCAGGACCTCCAAGGTAGCCTTCTCAGATGTGTTACCTGTTCCATGCATAGGGCCGGAGAGACAGGCACAGATCAGGAGTAGCAATGCATGGATGAGACGATGGTGTAGGGGGGAAGGATTTAAGTTTGTTAGGCACTGGGATGCTTTTTGGAACAAGAGGGAGCTGTACAAAAGAGATTGACTCCACTTGTCCCAAGAAGGAACCAGGCTGCTGGCACTTAAAATCAAGAAGGTGGCAGAGCAGATTTTAAACTGAATATTGGGGGAACGCCGACAGGAGATGAAAAGTCTCTGGTTCGGGATGGCTCATCTCAGAGAGATGAGGGGGTAGCTGTTGCTTTTCTACAGGGAGGTGGATTGGAATTGTCCATTGAGACTATGGCTAGTGACACGATCTTGAGAAAGCAAGAGGAAAGTTTCAGGCTTAACATGTATGGGAAATTATAGGTGTTTCTATACAAATGCTAGAAGTGTCTGAGGTAAAATTGGGGAGTTGGAGTGCTTGGTGTTGGGGGAAAATAGACATTGTGGGTATTTCAGAAACTTGGTGGGATGAGGAAAATCAGTGGGATACGGTGATTCCCGGTTATATATTATATTGGAAGGAGGGGGGGGAAGAGTTGGAGGTGGGGTGACTCTGTATGTCAGAGAGGGTATACAGTCCAGTAAGACTGAGAGGGTAAGAGAATTAGATTTGCTTCTGGAAATGCTATGGGTTCAAATAGTGGGCCCAAAAGGAAACTTAACACTGGGAGTTTGTTATCACCCACCAGATCAAAAGATAGAGGAGGATTATAAAATGATAAATGAATTAAAGATAGCAGCTAGACAAAAAAAACCTGTGTCATAATAGGTGATTTTAACTACCCACACATTGATTGGGTCAATATGTGTTCTAGTCAGGAAAAAGAGTTTCTAGACACTCTAAATGACTGTGCTATGGAGCAGATGGTCACAGAACCTACCAGGGGAGAGGTGTTCCTGGATTTGGTCCTAAGTAATGCCAAAGACCTGGTGAGAGATGTAAAAGTGATTGCATCACTTGGGAACAGTGAACATAATGTTATTGAGTTCAACATTTGTATAAATAGGGAATTGGCCAAAAAGACTGACACAACCACTTTTAACTTTAAAAGGGGTAACTTCTCTGATATGAGGGGGCATGTGAGGAAGAAACTGAAAGGAAAAGTAGAAAGGATCAAAACCATTGGGGAAGCTTGGAAACTATTTAAAACTACAATCCTAGAAGATCAGAAAA
>NW_015173150.1:25573-37957 GCF_001447785.1 Gekko japonicus | reverse complement strand
TGTGACTGCAATTAAAAAGTCCAATGCTATGCTGGGGATTATTAGAAAGGGTATTGAAAACAGATCAGCTAATATCATAATGCCCCTATATAAATCAATGGTGTGACCTCATTTGGAATACTGTGTACAGTTCTGGTCACTACACCTTATAAAGGATATTATAGCTTTGGAAAAAATGCAGAAAAGAGCAACTCGAATGATAAAAGGGTTGGAACACTTTCCATATGAAGAAAGGTTAAAGTGCTTGGGGCTCTTTAGCTTGGAGAAACGATGGCTGAGGGGTGACATGATTGAGGTTTATAAGATTATGCACGGGATAGAGCAGGTAGAGAAAGAGGTACTTTTCTTCCTTTCTCACAATAGAAGAACTCGTGGGCACTCCATGAAATTGCTGAGCGGTTGGGTTAGAACGGATAAAAGTGAGGTTTATAAGATTATGCACGGGATAGAGCAGGTAGAGAAAGAGGTACTTTTCTTCCTTTCTCACAATAGAAGAACTCGTGGGCACTCCATGAAATTGCTGAGCGGTTGGGTTAGAACGGATAAAAGGAAGTACTTCTTCACCCAAAGAGTGATTAATACATGGAATTCACTGCCACAGGAGGTGGTGGTGGCTACAAGCATGGACGGCTTCAAGAGGGAATTAGATAATCATATGGAGCAGAGGTCCATCCGTGGCTATTAGCCACAAGGTATAGATAGGAACTCCAGGGCAAGTGATACTCTGTATTCTTGGTGCTTGGGGGGGGGGTTTAATAGCAGAAGGGCTCCTAGTGTCCTGGCCCTACTGCTGGACCTCCTGATGGCACCTGGTATTTTTGGCCACTGTGTGACAGAGTGTTGGACTGGATGGGCCATTGGCCTGATCCAGCATTGGCTTCTCTTATGCTCTTATGTTCCTTTGTTTTTTTACTGACAGAAGCACGCGTGGTTGCCTATCAACAGCCACTGATGGGACAGTTAGTCATAGTTAGTCCCACACAGGAACTAAGAGAAGTGCTTTCCTCAGGAGAGAGTCTGGGTTTCCCGGAGCCGCAGCTCATTTCCTCTAGGCCAGACCCTCCCTGGCGCTGCCGCTGCTGCTGAAGGAAGGCAGGGGAGCCTTTGAAAGGCAGCCTTCTCTGTGGTGCAGCCCCCTGAGCTATCACCCTGATGAAGTGCCGGCCTTGCAGCTGAGGGAGAGGGGCCGCAAGGGGCAGCGAAGGTGAGTGCTTCCCCTGCTTGCCGCCTCACTAGGTCTGCCTCCTTCTCCCCTGTGGAGGGGTTGCTGCTCTCTCGGCGGAGCGTCCAACCCCTTCACCGTCTCCCTCCAGACTGTGGGCGAGACACTGGCTGCCAGTTCTGTGGGTGGGGCCGAGGCAATGCAGCCAGAGGATTGGCAGACCTTCAGAGTGGCAGCTGAGGGAGCCAAAGGCTGTGGGAGCATGTGGAACATTGAGGAAAGTGGCACACGAAAACTGTTTTATATATAAGGAGAGATAGAAACAGACAGAGGCATATCTGCATGCAGCAGCTCACCTCTTTCACCTCAAATTGCCAAGGAGGGAGATTCTATATTCTCCTAATCTACTTCAACCAACTCACAACAGTGTCTGTCTGTTTCTGTCTATCAGACTACGAAATGGCTCTATTTTCATACATAGATCCACACTTCCTCCATTCAGTTGGAAAATGTCATATTTTCCAGATTCCAATGGATGCTTCAACAGAACAATCTTCTAACAAGTATCCACTGCTGAGGAAACATTTGGTAATTAACAATCCATGGGTTTAGATTAGAGCAACTTCATGCAGGATTGCACCATGAGGCACATTATCTTTTGTTGGCTATAGGGTAGGGTTGCCAGGTCCCCTCCCCTGGCCACTGGCAGGGGATAAAGGGGTGCAGGGTTGCCAGATCCACATTGGGAAACTCCTGGATATTTGGAGATGGAGCTTGGGGAGGGGGTACAATGCCATATAGTTCACCCTCCAAAGCACCTGTTTTCTCCAGGAAAACTGATCTCTGTAGTCTGAGATGAGCTGTAATTCCAGGGGATCTCCAGGTTCCACCTGGAGGCTGGCATCCCTACTATGGGGCCTGTCTTCAGTCCCTTTAGGACAAACTGATTACAGTATGTTCCATTTTGCAATTATAGATATAACGGGAAATACGTAGATATGAGTTGGATCTTTTGGATGCTTTCACAGTGAAGAGTTTTGGATCACCAGCTGGTGAAAACATTGCAAACTCTCTTCTTTTCCTCTCTCCAACTCTGGATGCCTGTTCTCTTTCCATGACCAAAATGGCCTGCAAACTGTACAAGCACCATAAGGAATGTGGAAGCAGACGACTTCCTGCTGCTGATCAGACTTGCGGCTTCGGTTGCCAACAAGAGCAACTGCAGACGCTCAGACAACAGCCTGCTTGCCGGGGCTCCCATTTGATGAGGCTGCGTTGTTCTTCCTTGCGAGACAACTGTTGTTTGTTCCCACCCTTGCATATCACCATGTTCCCATCTTTCCTCCCACACCAAGCAGTGCAGCTATTCAAAATCTAAAGGCCATGGAGAAAGCAAGATGTTCCTTCACCCTTGGCAACGACAGTGTTTTCTGAAGATGTCATGTATTCTCAAAGGCATTCGTTGTGTGTTGGACTTCACCTCTTACTTCAGTTGTATTCAAGTGGGGCTTACTCTCCGAAAACTGCTCTTAGGATTGTACTGTTAAGGACGGACAGTTGGTCCAGTGTAGTGGTGGAGCTGCCATCTATGAGGCTGCTGGTTCAAATCTCATATCTGCAGGCCTGTAGCAAGGATTTTTTTTAGTTGGGGGGCATTTAAATTTCTTAGGTGGCATTGGCTAATTGAATTAAAGGAATACCTGGCTCCTTCTCTACATCCAGTGCCACTCAGGGGCCCTGGGCTGGATGGGAAGTTGTGGGGCCTAGCCCTGAGATGCCCCACTCTAGCTACAGGCCTGCATCTCTGCCATAAACTCACTGGGTGGCCTTAGGCAAGCCAGAGTCCCTCTGGCTCAGTCCTTCTATCTGTAGTATGGGGATAATAATGTGGGCCCAGTTTACTGAACTGTTGTAAGAACTGCAGTAAATGAATGTGTGAGGTGTTTAGAACACTGAAAGCATTGTGGAAAGGACTGAAATTATTAAACTGAATTTTACTCACAGGCTCACAAAGGAGTCCATTTGCCACTTTGTAGTTATGCTTGTAGAATCTCACTTTATATAGTGAGACTGAAAAAGGTTTCTTGGGGAAATGAAACTCAATTAATAATCTATCCAGCTTTCTTCTTGGCAAATGCCTATTTAAAAGCAGATTATTGCCAATGTTCACAACATTGCTACTCCTTTGGCAAAACGTTTGTTCTCTTCTCTGCCCCAACACTTTACAGGCATATACTCCAACAGCGCAGTCCGTGAAACTGCTCCAGCGCAATGATTTGGTTTGGGGCAGTTTGTTCAATCCCCTGAATATGCAATACTCTGCACAGTTTCTCCAGTTGAAGCTCATTGAAATCTTAGATCAGTGTAACCCCACATAAGATTGCATTGTAACAGTGCACAGTTACAATGTAGATTCCCTGTTATTCTATGGGGTTTACTCCAAGGAAACTGTTCTTTTCTGGGTAGACCTGCTTAGGACTGCTCCCTTGCAGTGCAATCCTAAACAGAGCTATATCCTTCTAAATCCATCAAAGTCAATTGGCTTAGGTAAGTGTAACTCTGCCTAAGCCTGCACTGTAAGAATCCTAACGTAGCCAGCCCCAACTGCCAGCATCTTCTTAGGGTACAGCTCTTATTTCCCGCCCCCCAAGCCTTTTACCATTCATGTTGCTTTTTGCCAAGCTCCCTGTCTCTTATTAAATGTGCTTCACAGGTCCATTGAGGTCTAATCGATACTGAATGGCCTCAGATAATCTTGCTTGCTTGCTGGTGCAGTCCAAATGGCATTCCCCCCTTTTTTTATGTGACAGGGTCTCTGTGTTGACTCTTCGGTTAATTTATTACCAAGGCTGCTTATTCTTTTTCTTTTTCTTTTTTTAAAAAACTTTCTGTGCAGCTTTGTGCTTACACATGCCAACTGGCATGGGGAGACTACATTCAAAGCAATGAACAATTTAAACTTAACAGAACATCGTTTCAGGATTTGATTGAGAATTTGCACTTCACATTTCTGGCACGTGGAACACTAGGAAGTTTCCAGTTAGTAAATAAAAGCAGCAGGGCTTCAGCATCCTGTTGTTCGGGGATCAACACCATGCTAATGGTTTCCTTTTGCAATCTATTCTCTTTTGGGGGGTTTTGTTTTTCTGATTGTTGACTGTTTCTGGCAGCTCCCACTGGCAGCTTCCATTCTGTACTGTTATATGTAGATAATTACTCATGGAATCCTGTGCAAATTTTAAATAAGTGGGTTGTTTCAGAACTTGATTAGTAAGTCAGGATCTGGACCCATTTCAGACTGTTCAGGAGACATATCAAAACTTGAAGGGGTATGCACAAAAAAATTGGGATTTTTCGGATTCAGATTTATTGGACCCCCCCTCCCCCAATTTGGGATTCCCAAAAAAGCATGAATTCCAGTAGCAGTATGGTATTTGGATTCAGGCTTCTTTTGGGGAATCCTGATTTTTTCTCTGGCTTTATTATACCCTATGGGACCATTATAGTCAATGGGGAACCCAGGAAACTGGGAGGGGCTGCTTTTTGAGGTAGAGGCACCATAATTTCAGCATAGCTTCTGGTGCCTCTCCTCAAAAGACCCCCAAAGTTTCAAAAAGATTGAACCAGGGGGTCCAATTCTATGGCCTCCCAAAGAAGGTGCCCCCATCCTCCATTGTTTCCAATGGAGAGGGGGAAAAACAGCAAAAACCCCCAAGGACTATGTCAAACCAGAGAGTCTCTGCAGTAGAAACTGAAGGTGAGGAGGGTTTTTTTTCAAGACCAGCAGAACCAGTGCATGTACAGAGTGCCCAGCAGAACCAGTGACACTGTGACAATGCCAAAGAAGGTGCTCTCATCCTCCATTAAGCTCAGCATAAACAGTGCATGTACAGAGTGCCCAGCAGAACCAGTGCATGTACAAAGTGCCCAAAGAAGGTGCTCTCATCCTCCATTGTTTTCAATGGAGTTAAAAAACAAAGCATGTAAGGGAAGGCACTGAGGTTTGCTGGGCACTAGTAAATTGCACTGGTACTGCTTGGCACTCTGTATATGCACTGGCTATGCTGGGCTTGGGACCCCCCCTCCCTCTTGGATTTGTTGAGCTGGCATTGCTACAGTGGCATCCTGTTTTCCTGGATAATCCAATTTTTTTCAGGATTAGCAAGGATTGGCTATGCTCGATAGCCAAAAATACCCTTCCCCCCATATTTGGCAGGAAGAATAGCTGATAAATACTAAGATATTTTCCAGCTATTGTTTTTTTCTGGCTCTGATAGAGCTGAATGCACACCCCTAATCAAAAGTCATTGGTAAAAAATAGTTTACTTGATTTATGATTTTGGACATGGGGAGAAAGAATGGTTGAGTGGTAGAACATCACTTTGCATGCAGAAGGTCCCAGGTTTAAGCTCCGGCATCTCCAGCATAAAATGATTTGGTAGTAGGTGATATGAAAGACCTCTGCCAGTGGCCCTGGAGAGCTGCTACCAGACAGAGTCCTGTCCATGATAGACCAATAGTCTGACTTAGCTGAAGGTCCCTTCTTGTGTTCATAAAAACCTAAGAAGAGCCCTGGTGGATCGGACCAGTGGTCTATCTAGTCCAGCATCCTGTCTCACACAGTGGCCAAATAGTTCCTCTGAAGGGCCAACAACCATGCATAGAGGCTGAGGCCTTCCCCTGATGTTGCCTCCTGGCTCTGGGATTCAGACATTGATTGCCTCTGAACATGGAGTTTCTCTTTCTACACCATGACTAGTAGCTGCTAATAGACACATCCTCCACAAATCTATCCAATCTCCTGTTTATACCTATGGCTTTCACTACATTCTCTGGCAGCAAATTCCATATTTTAATCACTGTCCGTGTAAAGAAGTATTTCCTTTCCTTTTGTAATGTGATCCATTACATTCAGATGCAGAACTAGATGATATGGCATCCTCAGGGACAACCCACCATTTTGAAGCAGTGAGTCCCCACCAGGGAATCCTTTTAAACTGCATGGGAGGGGAGGCTTGATTCTGGTAGGTCAGACTGTGAAGGTTTGGAATTTCTACTAAAATTCTGAGGCTGCAGAAGACTACAATTCCAAAGATTCTGTGGGGAAGCCAGGAAATAGAAAAGGCAAGTAATAGAAAAGACAAATGGCGCTGCGGTGACTGTGGAAGGTCGGTAGTTCAGCGGTTTGAGACCCGAGTGTGCCGCATGACGGAGTGAGCTCCCGTCTCTAGTTCCAGCTCCTGCCAACCTAGCAGTTCGAAAGCAAGAAATTGCAAGTAGATAAATAGGTACCACTTCAGTGGGAAAGTAACACCGTTCCGTGCACCTTGGTGTTTAGTCATGCCGGCCACATGACCACGGAAATGTCTTCGGATAGCGCTGGCTCTTCGGCTTTGAAACGGAGATGAGCTCTACAACCCTAGAGTCGGATTCGACTGGGTTTCGAGTAAGGGAACCTTTACCTTTACCTTTTTAGAAAAGACAAATATACATTTGTACATGAGAGAGAACCTGGATCTTCTGTAATTGTTCTATATGCCATTCTATCTGGGAGTGGGACACTGTTAGGGTTGCAAACCTCAAAGTGGAGCATGGAGTTCTCCTGAAATTACAATTTATCTGCAGATTACAGAGACCAGTTTTGTTGGAGGAAATGGCAGTTTTGGAGGGTGAACCCTATGGTACACTATAGAGTCTTGGAGAAACTGATGTCCTAGAGTGGCAACACATACCTTCTAAGCTCCCTCCCCAGGCACTTCCCGAGTTGGGCCCCTAAGTGGTTTTTCTGCTAGCAAACACCTCAAATAGGTCTGTGTAAATGGCAAGTTTGATAAATGCCATGTTACACATGAACAGTAAAAATTAATTTTGTAGATGGTCATTTTTGACACAGATCCTTCTCACAGCTTTCAATGAGAATGAATGGATGAGGTCAAAAGACATGCAAATTTGAAAATCTAATTAGCTTTGTCTCTGCACTTGTGCATGAATAAAATGAAATCAAGTACCCAGTTTCCCTAAAGTATCTGCATGAAGCCTACAAATATTTGAACGGACTGCACTTCAGCAAATGTATGAGCACGGTAATGAATCATCTCATGATAGAATAAAATTAAAATCAATTTGAAAACTTATTTAGGGATCCAACCAAAATGAGCTTTGGGAAATGATTCTCCTGAATGTACAAGGTGGATGCTGTAACTTCAGCTTTGGAAGATAATTGTGTCTTAGTTCATTATTTTGCAGTTCTCTCTTCTATCAACATCTGTGGCGGAGAAGTGAGATCATTCATAGACACAGAGGCCCATGATTTCCCTTAGTAATATACTCTCAAAATAGCTCATTGTTGAGGGGAAATGCTCCGGCTCAGATCCAGGGGTTCCTTCCCATCATGGAAGGACTGTGCCATGAGTCGAAGGGAGCCTCTGGATCCATCTACATCATATTTTTTTGTAATCAACCATGATCTTTTTCTTAATGTGAACTTCCTTTTTTAATATCCTCTGGCTCTCCAAAAGGTATCTTGGAACAAACAAACAAGCAAACAGGAAATCAAGTCTTGCTTAATGTGCAGATCTGTCAAAAGAATGGTGGAGTTCTTAAAGATCCAAACACGAATAGGGATGCATGCCTGAAAAATGACGACAACAGTATTTTTGGAGCTGAATTGTCTGTTTTCAACCAAATGACACCATAATTGCAGGTGAACTAGTGCTGCCTGTCCACTAAAGAACCCCCAGGTTTCAGGCAAATTAGATGATGGGTTCCAGTTCTACAGACCCCTGAACACGATGCCCCCGGCGAGCCTATTTGCAGAGCTGTGAAGTGGGAGGACAAAAAGGGACCCATCCCCCCAAAGTAGGGAGGGAAGGAGAAGAAGCCATCCAGACTTGCACCTGTTCCAGACCATGTACCTGACTTGCGCTGGCCGGGAGTTATCCTGCCTCAGCTGAGCAAGACGTGTGCTGCCTAGCAAGACTTGTACTGGTCAGGAACCACCTTGGCTGGCAATGCTCACCCAAACGAATATGATTGGATGGGAGAAATGCCACTGCCTGGGAGACTTGGCGAATCAAGGAAAAACAAGACTCCTGCTGCTGCTGAGTGTAAGCACCCCAATATGAAAAACTACATCGATGGGGGGGGGGCAGTACTTTTCATACTGCCTAAAAAAAAAAAAAAGCTGCGGTGGCTCAAGTGGCTAAGACGCTGAACTGCAGCTTGTAGAAGCGCAGTAGTTCAGCAGTTCAAGACCCAAGCTGCCGCATGATGGAGTGAGATCCCGTCTCTAGTTCCAGCTCCTGCCAACCTAGCAGTTCGAAAGCAAGACATTGCAAGTAGAAAAATAGGTACCACTTCGGTGGGAAGGTAACAGCGTTCCGTGCGCCTTGGTGTTTAGTCATGCCGGCCACATGACCACGGGAACATCTTCGGACAGCGCTGGCTCTTCGGCTTTGAAACGGAGATGAGCACCGCAACCCTAGAGTCGGATTCGACTGGCTTTCGAGCAAGGGAACCTTTACCTTTATCTTTTAAAAATCCTGGATTGGTGTAACTTTTTGGGGAAAGTCACAGTAATGAACTGAAACAGCAATTTTTGTGTATCGCCTCAGCTTGGAAATTCCAGAATGCACACCCCTATGAATGGATAGATAACCAAAAGAAGGTCCTCCTGGTTACTAGAGTGCATCACTGCTCCTTCAGAGCTGCTTTTTCAAAAGAGCCCATCACACCAGAGCTGTATATCAGGGGTCCCCAACATGGTGCCCATGTTTGCCATGGTGACAGACACCTTTCCTTATGCCCTCCAAGTGTTTTTAGTGAGTGAGTGGGAGGAGCCACATGGGGCTTTTGCCCAGCAAGGTTTCTGATTGGCCACTGGAAATTTGATTGGACATGCAGGGTTTTTTTTTTAAATGTTGCTCTGGCAGCTGCAGCCAGCACAGCCCAAAGATCTTCACTAGCTGACTGAGGCTAAGCTGCAGTATGGATGGCCCTGCCTCCTGTGGCAGCCATTTGGTGGCTGCAATGTCAGAATTCCAAAGATGTCCACTGATTCAAAAAGGTTGGGGATCCCTGCTGTGCACAGACAAAGGTATTATGTCTGACAATAACTTTGAAATGAGTACCCCGATACAAATCTAATCATGCTTTCCAAGTATTTGCCTAAGACTTGCAGTATAAGAAGATGTGCATAGACGACATCCATGCTTGGACACACATTCCAGGGCGCATTCGGATGCACATCAGACTGAGGCAACCTTAGGCCAGACACTGACTCTCAGCCCAGCCTACCTTCTCGAGTTGTTGTGTGAGAACAAATTCAACCAGGGGTTTTTTCATGCTGATGAAAAAGGATAGAGCCATTTGACCACCCCGAAAGTCTAAGCTGGGGATCACGGGACCAGCATGGACAAAAGCCATGTGCCATGGAGGCTGTAGTAAGGAGGAGAACTGGGTAAGATGGAGGGGATAAGTGGCTGGATCCAGGGGTCATTTCCTGCGGGAGCGCACAGGAGCGGAACTCTGGCAGTAAGGAGCCCAGGGGGTGTGGCACATGCAGCAAGCCCCGCCCCCTGCTCCCAGCAGCCCTCAGTTGGGCCACAAGGAGCAAGAAGCAACCAGGGAAGTTGCAGAGTTTCCCCCCCCCCACCTTCAGGTACAAGCTCTCCCTCCTCTGTGAGGACAGATCTTCAGCCCCCCCCCCATAGCTAGCAATCCAAAACAGTCCAGTGGAGCCTGAGCGGTGGGTGTTGCCTTCTGACGCACTTCCGGTGATGCCAGGGGGTGTGGCATATGCAAACAAGTTATGCTAATAAGTTATGCTAATGAGCTCCTGCACCTCTTTTTCTACAAAATGACCCCTGGCTGGATCCAATCCAAAATGTGTGCTGGCAGAGACACATTGTATTTCCCTTGGGCATCTTCAAGGAAGGGCAGAATCAAAATGTAAATGTATATCGCTTGACTACAGAAGTCTTAGTCTATTTGCATATGATTGAAGCAATTGTTATGGGAATTTTTCCCCCTCACTGTTGATGATACATGATGTTAGCAGATATCATCTCAGAAGAGCGTTTTCTCCCTCCCAGAAAGAGAAGGAGGTATGCTTCTTCTAAGAAGTCACTGGCTACTCATGGATTTGTTAGTACTTAATTAACCATTAAAAAAACATGTTGCGTAATTAATCAGGTACACCTTTTAATTAATGAAAAGATCTGAAGGCATTGCTGACTTAATTTAAAAAAACCATTTAAATGAAATCTAGACATCTAATGACACTCACCGATAAAACACTTATCTGGCTTGCCTTTCTTACCATATACATTATACCTTCCAAAACTGCTAGCCTGAATCTTCGGCTTTACCATTATTGAGCGGTTTTCTGATTGTATCTCTCATTTGTTAGTTGATATTACTGAATGCAAGTTATCTCTTCTCGCTCGGAACCATTGTTTAAAGAAAGATTGTTGGAAGTATTCTTAATTTTATACCACCTATGGAAATCGGTGACATGGCATTCATCTTTATGCAAACTGGCCTGCACTTTGAAATTTAGAAATAGCTGAGTGTGTCAGTATGATTTAGTATCATCTATCATTCCTATAATGATGCATAGATTTTAAAAATCCAAATCATGGCAACAGCTTGGGGAGGGGGGGGGATGTCTTTGACATTCCTTCAGTTTTCTTTCAGGCTCAAGGAGAGTCTTGTCCGTGAAGATGTGGGTACCCAATTTGTAGAGGAATCGACAGCTTTTTCCTGCCAGGTTTACCCTCACGCTTTTCTTTGACACGCCCCACAGTTCTTCGTGTTTTGAAGTGCTTGGAAGAAATAGCATGACAGGCTGAAGAGAAACAGCTCTGCCTTCCTTTTCTTCTAAAAAGATCCACTGGTCTGCACTTTGTTCTGGCTTTCCCCCCCTGCCCCTACGTCAAACAAACCACCCTGAAATGTCACTAATTTGACAGTGGTAGAACTGAAAAGGCCCATAAAGCCAGACAAAGATGCCAGCTTGGTGACAGCTGGCGGGCTGTTTACCTTGAAAAGGCCAACGATGGGTTATATTCTTGAACAAGGAGTCAAAAGTGGATTAGCTCTTTTATTTCTCATTTGCATTGGAACTAAAGAGAAAAAAACAGCTGCTGCTCATGTTTGCAATAGTGTAAATAGCAGAATTGTAATATTCATGTTAATTGGAACAAACTGTGAAGATGGGAGACCAATTCAAGATTAATAACCCCAGACCTGCAGAGAAACCCTTCCGAAGACTATGGACCATTTCTCTGCCCCCTGCTTTCTCTCCCTAGATGGGCTAAAAATGGAAGTATTTGTTAACATGGAACTGACATTTAGATGATTCTTATGGTTTCAAATATATTCAGAGATGTCTGAAAACATGAATTAGGAAACCAACTTTTCAGTAAACATAGGCAATTTGAAGTTTGGATCCTCCCAGTTTCTGGCTTGATTTCACCTGAGTTTCCTCCTCGCTACAGGCTCTGCCCCACCTGGCTTTTGCTCATGTGGGTCCCAGAGTCCCTACCAAAGACTTTTCAGTGGTTGAGTGCCCCCTCCTCCCTCTTTTGTTGGTGGAATATTCAGTGGAGTTTGAGAAAACTGGAATTAGGAAAGTTATGGAACTGGAATTCATGATTTATCCGGTCTATGCAATGGGGAAGTTCCTTTGTTCTCCTCCTTCACTTTTCTGGCCAAATCTTATTTATAGCCATGGCTGAACACAGATGAGACCACATGTATTGTGGCTAGTATCACCAACTCTGGGTGGGGAAATTTTTGGAGATTTGGGGATGGAGCCAGGGGAGGGGAGGGACTTCAGGCAGGTATAATGCCACACAGTCCACTTTACAAAGCAGCCATTTCCTCCTATAATGATGCATAGATTTTTAAAATATAATGATGCATAGATTTTTAAAATCTGTTGTCTAGAGATCAGTTGTAATCCTGGAGGTTGGCAACCTAATTGTGATCTTCTATGTGCCACCTCCCCACATTTAGCAGCAAAACTAGGAGGTTTAGCAAGTTCTTTCTGGGCCTTAATAGATATGTGATGTAGAGCCATAAATTGTGCATAAAACTGGCGTCCCCTTCTAAATAAACAATATAATTCATGTGCATTTACCCCTATTTAATGTGAGCTTGGCTACTGCCTTTTCACCAGCACATCTATAGTTAAAAATATAAATTCATTGGGAATATTG
>NW_015173150.1:6111-25491 GCF_001447785.1 Gekko japonicus | reverse complement strand
GGAAGCAACTTACCCTCCCTCTTCTCCTGCCTCCTCCTGGCTGAATGAGGTCTGGAAGCGGGGTGGCTGGAAGCAGGGGGCGGGGATTTGTCATGTGCCCCACCCCCGCACCTCACCCGGGGGAACTGCGATCCCCCACGATCCCCCCGAAATGAACTCTGCTTGAATGTAACTTTGGCGCCGGTCACACGAGAGGCTTTGATCCGCAAGACGGATCGGGGGCGCATCAAACGGGAGCGATCACACTGCAACATCTGAGAAGTGACGTGCACCCGTCCCCAGCTGAAGATGCGGATTTTTTAAAAACCCTAGAAATCACTAGTACTTAATGGAAAATCCGCTGCAGGGACGGATGTCTGATCGCCGGCACGCCCGTCTCTCCCGCAGCACACGAGGTCCTGCCGAACTGCGCATGCACACGCATGCACAGTGAGCTTGCCTCGCTCTCCGGACCGTGGCTTCCTCCCGGCATCTGATCATGCCGGGGAGGACCTGCGTGGCGGCTGGGGGGATCTGTCTGATCCCGCCGCTGCGCATCTCTTTTGATGCGGCTCAAAAAAGCCACACTTTAGGCGTGCCTTTTCCCCCAGTGTGACCGGGGCCTTTGTTAGTCTTAAAGGTGCCACTGGACTCAAACTTTGTTTCTCCAATGAAGTGGGTCTTTCTTGGATGGAACAGAACCACCAGATCTAACTCAGAATCTATTCAATCAGTGCATATTTAGCTTGACAGAATAGACTGTCAATAATGGTGGGGTTTTGTTTGCTCACTCCCATTTTCAGGTAGCATGTAGTATGGACCAGCTACGCTTGATTTTAAACTCAGTTGTGAATGAAGTAGGCAGAGCACTCTGTGTAATATGGTGTAATACTGACAGGCCTTGCAAGGTTGTTCTGAGGATTAGAAGAAGAAGAAGAAGAGGGGAAGAAATTGGATTTATACCCTGCCTTCTACTCGGAGTCTCAGAGCGGCTTACAAACTCCTTTCCCCTCCCCTGCCCACAACAGACACCCTGTGAGGTAGGTGGGACTGAGAGAGCTATTTCCAGAACTGTCCTTGAGGGAACAGCTCTGACAGAACTATGGCTTGCCCAAGGTCATCCAGCAGCTGCAAGTGGAGGAGTGGGGAATCAAACCCGGTTCTCCAGATTAGCGTCCATGCACTTAACCACTACACCAAACTGGGTCTCTGATATAATGATATAAATTACTGATATAAGGTATGTGAATATGCTTTGAACAACTGCAGGCACTGTGCAAATGATGACAATTATTTGTATTCCTCTTGTTGACTATTGCTCTGTATTTGGAAAGTGCCACCAAATGTCAGCTGATTGATGGAGACCCAGCAGGGTTTCCAAGGCAAGAGATGAACAGGGTCTTGAGGCAAAAGATGGTTTGTCATTGTCTTCCCCTGTGTAGAAACCCTGGACTTCCTTGGTGGTCTCACATCCAACTACTAACCAGGGCCAACCCTATTTAGCTTCTGAGATTCAGCTAGCCTGGGCTATCCTATAGTTTGGTTAAAGTAGGGTCAGTGATTGGGAGGGAAGGTGGCATGATATCACCCGATCTCATCAGATGTCGGAAACTAAGCAGGGTTGGTAGTTGAAAGGGAGACCACTAAGGAAGACTCTGCAGAGGAAGGCAGTGGCCAACCACCTCTGCTTCTCGCTTGCCTTGAAAGCCCCCTTCTGGGGTTGCCATAAAGTGATTGCTACTGTACTGCACTTTACACAGACCCACACAGGGTTGGTAATATGATGTGCAGATAATCCAGTGGGTGGGTTCTACTAACTTCCTGTTCCTTTACAGCCCTTGTAGGCTTTGAAAAATAGTGCTATCTTAGTGATTTTGATCTAATGCCCAACCATGTTAAGACCTGTAAGAACTGAAATCTGTATTTCTGATGTCAAACAAGTCACTGTTGCTGTTCCATGGTAGTTGAAGATTTCAGACTAGGAGTTAAGGTGATGGATGAGAAGATGAAGTTATGCTGATGGGTTACCACTGCTTACTTTCTTAGATGTATAGGAGCAGATTGGTGCTGTGTCTGTGGATTTCTTTGTCTTGTAAGGTGCAATCTCACTTGTCTAATTTACAGTCCGTGCGTGTTTACACAGATGCCAGTCCCAATGAGTTTAAAGAAGAATGACTCACAAGTAAACTCCTATAGGTCTTTACTTTAAGGTGTAAAAGCCCCACTTGAGTACATCTGCATATAAAATCCAAGATGGTGTTGTCTGGGAGAAAGAAGGCTAAATATTGTTCTGCAATTCAAGAATGTGGAATTTTTCAACAGTCTTACTTACTGTAGGTTTGTGCTGCTCCTGGTATTCTATTATTTTGCATGAGGCTTCCCTTTTGCTATACTAGCTAGCACAACCTCTGCCAGGATAGTTTTCGGCTAGCCTCCTTGCCAGCCTCAGAATGGGAAGAACGTAGGGCTGCCAAGTCCCCCCACGGGGCAGAAATCCCCCTGCCCCGGAGGCCCGTTCCCCCACGTCGGGGAATCGGGCCCTGGGGGGAACCCCGCCCCAGCATGCACGTCACAGGGAAGTGAAGTTATGACACCGGGCACGCTGGGGGCGGGACCACAGCCATACAAGGGAAAACTCTATGGGAAAACTCTCCCCAGCGTGCTCGGCGTCATGACGTCACTTCCTTGTGACGTGCATGCGGCGTGCACGCACGTACCAGGAGCCACCCCGGAGCCCCCCGCCGGCAAGGTAAGTCGGACTTGGCAACCCTAGAAGAATGGGGAATTCAGGTGCTCTGATCCTCTTCCTTCCCTCCAAGGGAGCTCACTCTCACTCTCTGGCCCTGCATGCTCCACCCTACCCCCTGGATTTTGGCTCCAATCAGAGTTTGGCCCTACCTACCTCTTCCTGGAAGTGATAAAAGGAGGGCAGGTACCCACTCTCAGGGCTGTGTGTCCTTTGGTCTTCCTCCTGGGCTTTAAAGGTATCAGGCCCAGCCTCCTTGCTCCATCTTTTTCTTACCCTGGCCCTTCCTGGTTGCTGACCTTCAAACTTACAGACCACCACTGGTCTGTCCAGGTTTCCAGATTTCTCTCTAGCAGTGGTGGGGACCACTACCTGGTTGGGGCCTGTCACTGCCTGGCTGCTGTTCCTGGGTTCCCTTCTGCTCCCCTCTCTGGGTAAGGGCTGAGTTGTTTGTAGCTTGCCTGGTGGGAGGGGGGCTACGTCAGGAAAGGATAGGGATGCCAGACTCCCTGGTGCAGGTGGGGGTCCCCCAGTTTTGGGCATTCCTCTCTGCCCCCGATTACCCCCCTCAACAGGTAAGAAGCTGGAAATAAACACAATGAGTCTATGTCACCTGGAAGTGACATAGGCATGTCGGTGATGTCGGGGGGCGGAGGGCACATAATGGGGCAAAATTCTACCATAGAGTTTTACCTAAAAACCAGAGTGTCGTCGCCCCTTCCGGCATCCCTGACATATCTATATCACTTCCGGATCATGTCGGTATGTCATGTTTATTTTCAGCATTCCTCCCCGCTCCTGATAAGTTCACCCCCACCGTCAGGTCCAAGGGACCTGGCAGCCCTACGGAAGGGAGCTAGCTCTGACATGTTGCTTTAATCATTGTACTAATGGGTCGAATTGTTTCGTCTCTGCTGAGTTTCAAAGCATTGATGCTGTTAGATTTAACTGTATTTTATTGTGTGAATAGTTCACTGCTTCAGAAATTTTGAGAGGTGGTATATAAGTGCATCACATAAATATCTTCATAGTAACGTGAAAGACTGACAGTAGGCTGGCTTCTATGATTAGTCTTCTGGAAGAAGACTCTTTGTGCTCAAGGGTTCACCTTAGTCCCCTGTTGAAGGCATCTGAAAGAGGTCAGATTTCAGTTCTCTTCTGATTTACTGGACAAAACCTCTGTGAAGCAGCTTGGGATTTAGGCTCGATTTGACTACTTGTACACCTGTAGAGGGAAATGGACGTTTGACGGTGGCCATGTAAACATGAAATAGGAACCCAGTCATAGCTTTTGGCTTCTTTCCACCTCGCTCGGTGAAAACAGAATACGCTCATCCCTAACAAAATTGCTGAAGGAATAACTTTAAAGATCTTTTCAGATATTCATACAGTGAATTGGAATGGGGAAGCTTACAAACGCTGCTGAGAACTGCTCCTTTCATTCTCGCAGATGATAGTTCTATATTAATACTAGGTGTTTTTTTTTTTTTTTAAAAGAAACCCTCTTTCCGTAGCTTGACTAGCTAGAGGTCTTTATACTCTGACATTTATAATACAATTCAAATAGTTCCAGGGAAAGCAGAAGCTTCGTTGCTAACAGCCGCTTCAAATATTTTATTAAAACAGGGTCTCTCTGTTTCTTCTGATGAGAACCGCTCAGATTCTCTGCCCTTTTAATTATCAGATCCCAGCACCTCGAGCGTGATCGATACCTCTCTGTCAATTGTCAACAGACTCTGCCCCAGCTCTTTTAAGCATTCCATGCCAGAGCCTTTTCATCTCAAGAATGAAATTGGATACCTTGAGCTTTGTCCAGTTCAACGCACTTTTTTCCGCTCGGGCTTCCACGCGGAGCATCATCTCATATTCAGTGGGCATCCAGAGGGCCACCGGCTCGCTGTGCTGCATTTCCAGCAGTGATAACTTGAAGACAGGTGCTTTTTTCTAGCTCAACAGGGGGGTGCAAATCCATAAACCCATGCTGTACAGCAACAGGACTGCTCTATTGCAGTCTCAGAAAAAGCAAACACAGCCCGATACTAGCAGGCTATGCCTTTAAATGGAACAGCGGTGAGCAATTGTACAACTTGACAGTCAATGTCAATGGCAAAAGAATAAGCTAATATACAGCCACGGCATAAAAAGACATTTAATCAGCCTGACGGATGGACAGTGATGGACAAGCTTTCTCTTAGCTCCTGCAGAATCTTTTTTTTTTTTAAAGGAGTTCCCAGAAGGAACTTGGGGAAACAGGAGACTCTTCTCTGCCACCTCCCCACTTCCCAAGCCAAACCTTCAAATGGGAGAGAAGGTAACTGGTGGAGGTAAGGTACTGGAACAAAAACAATGTTTGTGGGCTTCTTTTTATATGGAAATGACGGCCCATCATTTCCTGCCAGTAAAATATGGGATATTTGCTTCTCTGCATCTTTTGTCAATAAAATCAACCCCTCCCAGGGATAGGAGCTGAGAACCAGTTAATAGTGGCTGTACAGGTGACATCCATGAACTGGGTTTGAATTGAGAAGGATTTAATATGAAAACGGAACCCTACCCCTCATTAGGAATCTGCCTTTAATGTGTTCTACCTTCTTCTGCATTTCAGTCACATACTAGAAGAAAAGTAGTTTTTAAAAAGTAAAGACGTGTGCCCTTAACTTCCAACCCCACTGATTCAAATATGCCTTTGGTCCCCATCAGCTCTGCAATTAAAACGAGAGATGGCCATGAACCAGCTCACAAACCAAAATTTGTGACAAATTTTGGCCGGTTCACGCTTTGCGAAGTTGAGTTTGTTACAGGTTTCCTGAATGGTTACATTTCCAGGCAGACTGTCTCCACTCACAGGAAGGGTGGGATATAAATCTAAAGAAATATAAATAAATAAATGTTTACCAGACTTAATGCAGACTTCAAATCAAAAAGGCGGTGTTTCCCTTTGAGTTTGGTGTCACGCTTTGGCTTGTTCCTGAGCCATTCCATAGACTCCTGTAACGGCAGCAATGCAAGCAAAAGAGGACTAATGTCAAACCACAGAATCCCTGCAGTTCAAACTGAAGTGGGGGCATTTTTTTCAAGCCCAGTACTACCAGTTCAGTGTACAGAATGCCCAGCTGAATCCACTACCACTGCGGCAGTGCAAGATTAAAATGTCTGATCGATCTCAAAGCACATTGTCACAAGAAATCCAGCCAGGGAGTGATTTTGCAAGCTCTGTGCAAGAAAATGGGAACACAAAGGAACACCACAAGGGGAGGAGACTTTCTTGAATCTGACAAGGGCAGTGGAGAAACTGGGAAATAGAAAGGGAAAAATGAACCCCCCCACATGCACCTGTCATTTCCCCAGAAAGCACTTTCTTGGGGGGCACCTTCTTTGGGGGGGGGGTTGTAACTCAGATCCCATAAATCCAATCCTTGATGGGCAGGTAGAGGAGAGTCAGCCTGAGATCTCCTGTGAGGTTGGTGTCTCTAGCAAGCTGAGGGACATTCTATCATGACACAGACCTCATGAACTGAACCAGTTCACTTAATGCCTAAAAGTTCAGGATGATCCATAGTTCACGAACTAAGCATGCCACGAACCACATACTGAACTGAACTGCAGGTTCCTGGTTCATGCCCATCCCTAATGAAAACTATGTTTATCTTATTGATTAAACTGGGGTCCCAAATGTAGTACCGGTGGGTGCCGTGGCACCTGCTGACACCTTTCTTGGGGCCCACCAAATGTTTGTAGAAAATGCCTGAGCCTGAGGGCGGGATATAAATGAAATGAAATCCATAAATAAAATCTGGTTCCACGTACTGTTTAACATTGTCTTCAAAATACTGCAAAAAGTTGTCCCAGGATTTGAAGTGCAATCAATGACAACCAGTTTGGTGTAGTGGTTAAGGGAACTAGTTTGGTGTAGTGGTTAAGTGCGCGGACTCTAATCTGGGAGAACTGGATTTGATTCCCCACTCTTCCACTCACAGCTGCTGGATGACATTGGGCAAGCCATAGTTCTGTCGGACCTGTTTTTGAGAGAGCACTTCTCGAAAGAGCTCTCTCTGCCCCACCTACATCACAGGGTGTCTGTTGTGGGGAGGGGAAGGGAGTTTGTAAGCCGCTCTGAGACTCTGAGTGGAGGGTGGGGTATAAATCCAATCTCCTCTTCTTCTAACATTTTTTCTTTTTCTGCTGGGTCATGTGAAATGATGCACATCTGGAAAGAGGAGACAACTGGCTGGAAGGAGGCCAATCAACTGAAGCTCTGACTGAGGTCTGTATCCCACAGTCTTATTCCTCAGTTGAGCAGAGCCAAGGGGGTTATGTCAACTTACTGCATTGATGTGGAATGTAAGCATTGCATGTGCTGCTGTCATGGAATTCTACCCATTCTACTCTTCTCTTTGGAGGTAAACAATGCCTCCAGAGTTTCATCAGCCAAATCCGCTTCTCAGCTTTGAGGAAGCAGTGGGATGACTCGACTCCAGAATAGAAAGCTTAAGGTATTTTACTAGTGTTTTTGTCTTGATAGCCTGATGCAAAAAAAGTCATTTAAAATTGCATATCATCGTCCAAAAGACACACGCTATGAGGAAACTCGCTATTTGACTACTCCACTTTCCTTGACATAATGAGTATTTATGCTTATAGACTACAATTCTAGATGTCAGTGAACAGATGTTTCTTTGAGGAAAGTGACAGCCAGTGTAGTCAGGTGTATAAAAGCTGAAAGCATTAAAGAAATCACATCAGGCTTTTGTTACTTTGAAGAATAATCAGTTCTTCAAAAGCCAAAAAAGAAAACGGTACTTTCTGACTCGTCCCTAAAGTTGAAACTACTGACATTATTTAACATATAATTTGTAGACTTATTTATGAGGAGTCTCATTTGAATCTGTACCGCCATCATCCATAGCATCAGGACTCTATATGCCATTATTAGACCCAATATGCCATTATTAGACCCAATAGGACAGAGGTGTTGAGCGTATTTGTTACGAGGGCTGGATCTGACATAAATACTACTTTGTGGGGCATGGCCAGGGGTGCCATAAAATGTAATGCCAGGTATGGGGAAATATACACTTTATAAATGACTCGGGCAAACACAATATACAATATTATTCTTTTACTCAAAATACAAACAAAAGCAATTGATTCCTACAAGTGAAAGCAATTGATTTACTGGGGAATCCCCCCCCCCAATAAATGCATTTAATCATATGCAAGACTAGGTTTCTTCCAAAGGATACCATAAAAGGGGGCATCTTACATTTCCATACACATTAGTTACTTTTTGTATATATACTGCTTTTAGGAGACAAGTCATCTTCCTTGCAAGTAAATAAGGTAGTTCAGCAGACTCCCCCCATACACTCAGCCTCAGCAACCGAGCACACCTACAATCCATCTCCCACCCTTTTTTCCCTTTCTTCCCCTATCCTACCTCTGAAGATCTTGAGGAGGCACACCAGACAGACTCCCCCATACACTCAGCCTAAGCAACCGAGCACAGCTACAATCTATCTCCCACACTTTCCCCCCCTTTCTTCCCCTATCCTACTTCTGAGGATCTTGAGGAGGCGCACCAGACTACCCCCCCACCACAACCACCCCTGTAAGGAGGTCCAAGCTGAGAAACTGGCCCTGGGTGACCCAGACATCAGGTTCCTGGATCAGGAGGGGGGGGGTCTAAACCTGGCTCTCCCAGACCCCCCCCCAACTGGAATTCTCACCCCTCTTGCATTTCCCCCAGAAGCGGAGGGCCTGGTCCTCAACTGCAATTCTCACCCCTCTTGCATTTCCCACAGAAGCGGAGGGGCTGAGGAGAAGGCCTGACGGAGAGGCTGTTTCTGAAACCTCCAAGGTTTTGTCCTCACATGACCCTTTTCCCTTCATGGGCTAAGAATAGGTGTGGGGGAGATCACCATCCTCCACCCCCCCAATACTCACTCTCCCTTCTGTTTCTGCGGCTGTTCAGACATGCTATGGTGACAGCAGCACCCCTTTTCCCTTTCACTCCTCCACTCGCTTCCAAGGTTGGGATGTCTTTCCCCTCAGAGCGGCGTGCACAAGACAGCCCAGTTGCCTCCCAATCCATGTGCCGGCCCTCCTTCTCCTCTCCCCCCCTGCCAGCCCTGTCCCTTCATCAGCAAACCACCACTCTGTGTACTTGCTCTCACCAATCCCCCCTCACGGTCACCATTTGGTGTGGTGGTGGCAGCGTCAGCTGCTCAGCTCTGCCCCTCCATGTAGTGGCTTTGCCAATCCAAGCTGAGCTGCAGTTGGAGGAGGCAGGAGAGAAAATAAAACCCATCATGCTTCCTCTTTCTCGCCTTTGCTGCCATTCCCCCCACTATTTTACCTCAGCCTCATAGTCCTGCCCCTCGCAATTTCCTTTCTATTTCTTGAAAGCTTCCATCAAACACACCTCACCATGTGTGCTCACTTGTCCTCCCCCCCCAGCAGCCTCCTGCCTTCCCTTCCTTGCATCAGATGCTCGCAGGCTGGACAAGTGCCCTGCGTGGGCCAGTTCCGGCCCCTGGGCCATACGTTTGACAGCAGTGCTTCAGAGAGGCACATGAACATGTTTTTAAATTTTTTTTCCCTCTGTGCTTTTTCAACTTGAAAATCCCAACTTCAGAATTCTTCCACATCATTCAGAGCTTAGAACTGGACTCAGAAAAAGTGGAGGTTTTTACCAAC
The DNA here is from genome assembly GCF_001447785.1 of Gekko japonicus. NCBI lineage: Eukaryota > Metazoa > Chordata > Lepidosauria > Squamata > Gekkonidae > Gekko > Gekko japonicus. Next base: position 16,070 of record NW_015173150.1, on the reverse strand, counting down.
TTTTTGGCAAATAGCTTCCCTGAGGTCAATTCTGGTTCAAGCCGAGGTGGAGATAGGCTTCCCAAAACTGTCAAGGGAATATTGGGATATTTGGGGGTGGTGCCTGGAGATGGTTGAATTCAGGGAGGATGTGATGTCATTTCCATAGTAAATACTATACAGACTAAGGAAACATCACTGTACAACCATTTTTTTCTTGTTCCTCAATTTCTTGAGGGCATGAGATTAGGGCAAGGGGTGGAGAATCCCCCACCGGGCTTGGGCAATTGGGAAGCCTAGGCAGCGAGCCAATCTCTATTCAGAATAGGTCAAGATTTGTCATACTGGTATTAATTTGATGCTGCACCGGTTGGATTTACATGTCTGACTCCCAGAAAGAGTTTATGAATCATTTCTTAGAACAGCAGAATCTCTCCTTTTGAACAATTGGCAAAATTCACAATGTCGCATGATTTGTGGGTTATTTATTTACTGGGTCATGCGACGGTCAGCCACAAACTGTGCTGCATTGCAACATTCTAACCACAAAGTCTGAGACAAACCTCCAATATATGCGATGAAGGTAATCTTCTTCAGCTCTTTGGATCACTGGGAAACATGTTTGATATGCACATTTTAAACATCGGCTCTCCTGCTGGGATCCAACCAAAACAAACTATCTAATGTTTTTGCAAAGGAAATGCAAATATGATTGTACAGCAAAGTGAGATGTAATTTTGCAGAGATTTATGTACAACACCTCAATTGTGAACGTATATCATGTTTGGCAGGTATAATGAATAATTTGTAGCTTTGTTTCCTGGCAGGGGCATTTTGAAAGTGAAAGTTTTGAGTGTTTTAGAAGTAGAATCGAATTTTCCAAACAATGTTTTTTGAGGATGAGGACGGAACTGGCAAGGAAGACTCTCTTTCTTACAAGACTTTGGATATAAATGCTTCAGGCTTCTCAATATTTCTGGAGTGCCTCTCGATGGTGCACCTGTTGGATTTCTGATTTAAAAGCCCTGGATCTCAAATCTCATGCAGAGTGCTATTGCTTTTCCCAGGTAGTTGCTGATTGCCAAGTTTCCCTTGCCCTTTTCCTTCTGAGTCTGACATAGTTCGAAACCAAGCAAATTTCTTTTAGGAACTGGATTGCAGGCAAATTCTCATCATCATAACTTGCTTGAGAATGCTCTCCCCCAAATTCTACTTATTTGTTTCAAATATTTATACCAAATCTACTAAGTGAAATTTTGGAGATGCCTTCTGACTAGGCTTGCCAATTTCCAGATGGGGCCTGGAAGTCTCCCACTATTAGTATTGATCTCCAGACTGCAGAGATAATTTCCCCTGGGGGGAAATGGCTACTTTGGAGCCTGGACTCTATAGTATTATAGTCTGCTGAGGTCCCTCCCCTTGCCAAACCCTACCTTCCCCAGGCCCCACCCCCAAAATCTCTGAATATTTCCCAACTCAGAGCTGGCAACCCTACTTCTAACACGCACAAAAGTTGCCTCCCTTCTGTTAGGAGACATCTGCCACACCAATATCTGAGCTGCTGGTGAACTGGCAGGTTATTGTAGCCCTTGGGAGAAATGCCCCATTCCTGGAAATAGCTGCCAAGCACCCAAATGTTGCTATTCCTGGCAGGAAGTAGCTTCTTCAGCCAGGTTAACAGTTTCCATCTAGCTCTTGGTGGTGCAGGAGACAGGGAGATGGGGGAGGGAGTCCCTTGATGTTCCACCCTGACCCCCATTCCCTGGATGTTCCGAATGGCACTGAATCTCATTGAACTTTAGCAAAGGCTAGTCAGATACGGGCTGAAGTGCAAAAGAAGATCTCCTCTTTGAAATCAAGACAGATCCCCGTTTGAATTGATATGGCATTCACGTCATCTTGCCATGCTCTCTCTCCTTCCAATGCGCCATCTGGGCTCACTTATGCCAAGTTAAAGTGGATGTTAAGTGGTCCCCTAAGCATAGGCATTTTGTACTCACTCTTAACTGGTGCAACCAACTGTAGAAGTGGTAGGCCATGGGGGAACGAAGTGCGCCACATCGTCAAGTTTTTGATCATTCCCAGTAATGCCTTCAACATTGCATTCTTCAGATAACATGTCTTGTTGTTTCAAAATACTCACGTGTACTAGACTTTGCAGTCATGTGTAATAGACTTTGCAGAGTCCCATTCATTTTTACCAATGACACTATTTACACAATCTGTTTATCAATGCAAAGCAACCGTGCTCTCTCCAACTGAGATCAAGGACAGCAGCCAGGGGTAGGGGCTGCTTAACCCTTTCTCTTCCAGCTGCTTAACCCATTTTTTTCCTGCTGTTTGTCCATTCTTGTCTCACCACTACCAAAGAGACACCGGTTGATCATTCCGTTCTAAACATAACCAACCACAACAACAGAAAGCTCAGCCAGCAGTTGCAGGTTAGAAAAAGAGCTGCTTAAACCCAGAGCAACAGGCATCAATACTAGTAACTAGGGTTGGCAACTCCAGGTTTGAACATTCCTAGTGATTTGGGGGGTGAAGCCTAGGGAAGGTGGGGTTTGGGGAGGGGAGGGACCTCAGCAAGGCATAATGCCATAGAGTCTACCCCCCAAAGGAGACTTTCCCCCAGGGGAACTGTTCTCTGTCAATTGTAATTCTGAGAGCTCTCCAGACCCCACCTGGAGGTTGGCAACCCTACCATAAGCCTTCTATGTATATGTCACCTATGTTTATGTCAGATATGTTTGGCAGCCACAATTTCATCCCCGAGATTTTTTAAAAAAATCACTCAGTCCATCAAAGCGCAAATCAATCCTGTGAACGCAAGACACCATTTTCTAACCCTGGGCCCTTATAATTTTTTATTTAGAAAATGCATACGCTGCCTCTCCACAGACCTGCTTGAGGGGACTCACAAAGGCATATGATACACCAAAATAATTAAAATGATGGGATAAAGATGATCAATAATAAATCATAAAACAATCCATGAAATCAGCCTAAAATGATATTCGTAAAACAGCCCTCAGGCTAGAGGCAGACCACAAAAACAGCTTTAAAAGGCAGAACCCATCAGTTAGAAGCTTTAGTAAAACGAAAAGCTTTTGGCACAGCGGTGGAAGGAGAATAAAGGAGGCATCAGTTCATCCTCAAGGTGGAGGCCAATCCAAAGCTGAGGTGCTACCACTGAAAAAGCCCTGTCTCTGGTAGTAACTCATCTCATTTCAACAGGCAGGGGCAAAAAGAACAGAGTTTGGGGAGGAGATGTTAACTGATGGGCTAGACATAAGAACATAAGAGACGCCAATGTTGGATCAGGCCAAAGGCCCATCCAGTCCAATACTCTGTCACAGTGTGGCCAAAAATACCAGGTGCCATCAGGAGGTCCACCAGTGGGGCCAGGACATTAGAAGCCCTCCCACTGTTGACCCCCCCCCAAGCACCAAGAAGACAGAGCATCACTTGCCCCAGAGCCCCTAGCTATACCTTGTGGCTAATAGCCACTGATGGACCTCTGCTCCATATGCTTATCTAATTCCCTTTTGAAGCCGTCCATGCTTGTAGCACCCACCACTTCCTGTGGCAGTGAATTCCATGTGTTAATCACTCTTTGGGTGAAGAAGTACTTCCTTTTATCCGTTCTAACCTGACCGCTCTGCAGTTTCATGGAGTGCCCACGAGTTCTTGTATTGTGAGAAAGGGAGAAAAGTACCTCTTTCTTTACCTGCTCTTTCCCATGCATAATCTTATAAACCTCGATCATGTCACCCCTCAGTCGTCTTTTCTCCAAGCTAAAGAGCCCTAAGCGCTTTAACCTTTCCTCATAGGGAAAGTGTTCCAACCCTTTTATCATTCGAGTTGCCCTTTTCTGCACTTTTTCCAAAGCTATAATATCCTTTTTAAGGTGTGGTGCCCAGAACTGCACACAGTATTCCAAATGAGGTCTCACCATTGATTTATATAGGGGCATTATTATATTGGCTGATCTGTTTTCAATACCCTTCCTAATAATCCCCAGCATAGCATTGGCCTTTTTATTGTAGTCACACACTGTCTCAATATTTTCAGTGAGATATCTACTATGACTCTAAGATCTCTCTCTTGATCAGTCTCTGCCAGTTCAGACCCCATCAATGTGTATTTATATTTAGGATTTTTGGCTCCAATGTGCATCACCTTGCACTTGGCCACATTGAACCCCATTTGCCATGTTGACGCCCACATGCCCATCCTTGACAGATCCCTTTGGAGTGCCTCACAATCCACCCTGGTTTTCACCACCCTCAACAACTACGTATCATCCGCAAATTTAGTCACTTCACTGCTTACTCCCAACTCCAAATCATTAATGAACAAGTTAAAAAGCATTGGACCAAATACTGATCCCTGCAGTACCCCACTGCTTACCCCCCTCCACTGAAAAAATTGCCCATTTATACTCACTCTCTGTTTTCTATAGACTTTACAGGAGGAAGCAGACTTTTAAGTACCTAGTCCCCTACCTGTTTCAATTGTTACCAGTAAGAACTAGCAGTTGGCTGAAATATTTTGCTGCTTACATTAGGAACATGACAAGGTACTTAAAGGAGGACATTCAACTTTAAATCTATTTATTTAAGGAAGATGATTCGCAGAATTAAAAATACTGTTCATAGACACTAAGAGGCACATGTACACATGCTTGGTTTCTGTTGGTTATGAAGACCTCAGAATGTGAGTTCCTGGGCACGGGGCAGCAGCTAGAGGAGGCTCTGTGCCACTGCTGTGGGACAATAGATGTGGGACAATTGGATGGTCACTGAGAGAAACAGGATACTAGAATAGCTAGATTAATGCAACTTTGGCAGATCAGTTCCAACATTGTAAAGCAATATGGTCTTGCCTTGAGAATCCTATGGTGTCCCCATAAATTGGCTGCAGCTTGATTTCTACCACCAAAGCAATGTGGCAAACTAGTTGGAGTGCTGGCCTAGACTTGGGAAGCCCTGGGTTTTTGCCCCCCCCCAGACGAAAGAAATAGTCAGACAACAAGGTTGGATGAAATAAGGCCACTTTATTTAACATATTAAAGTAACGGCAAAGGGCAAACATGAAAACAGTGCCACCCAAGGCCTGGTGTCGCTTTGACCACATCCTTAACCGTATAAACGGCAAAACACCACGGCCCTGGGTTGGAGCCAACTGTATCCAGCTCCACACCCAGAAAAACTAACTTCTGTGCTGGGCCTTCAGTCTTTTCGTGGGCAAGAGGAACCCCCAGCTCCATGGCCAAATTCTGAAACCCTTTAAGGAGCAGGGCACATTTTCCTGTTCCGTGAGGCCCCACAAAAAGGAAATCATCTAAATAATGTGCAACATCCTGAAGGCCCGTCTTAGCCTGCAGAGCCCATTCCAGGAATGAACTGAAGCGCTCAAACGTGGCGCATGTCACAGAACATCCTATGGGCAAAGCCCTGTCCATGAAGAACTGGCCATCAAAAGAGAAACCCAACAGCTCGAAATCATCTGGATGCACGGGGAGGAGGCGAAATGCTGACTTAATATCGCACTTCGCCAACTCTGCCCCCTGACACAGCGCCATACAACACAGACTGCTTGGTCAAAAGAGGTGTACCTCACCGTGCACAGATAATCAGGAATGGCATCATTAACTGAATCACCTCGCGGATATGAAAGGTGGTGAATTAAGTGAAATTTACTAACTGCCTTTTTAGGCACAATTCCCAGAGGCGAAAGTCTCAAATTAGGAATCGGTGGTGAAAAAAATGGGCCCAGAACACGGCCCTCTTCCAATTCCTTGTGAATCTTTGTCCTCACCACTGACTCCATGCCACTAACTGATTTAAGATTAGAGGCCATAAACGGGGCCCTAACTCCTTGAAAGGGTATACAGAAACCAAACGTGAAACCCTCTAACAAATAAACTCTGTCCTCCTCCTTAGGGTACCCCCACAGCCAGGCTTCAAGTGCCATCAGGCTTACTGGCCTGGGACCCTTTACCAGCGGAGGATGAGTAACTACCCCCTCCTCTCTGCCGCTGACTCCTGCGGGGCCTTCTTCGGGGACAAGAAGGGAATGAGTGGGGTCCTCCACATGCCGGGCAATCATGCCTGAATGTGCATGACTTCCTGTCACATACACCCCGGGACCCAAAATCCCAACAGAGCAAGTGGGGTTGAATCGCCTGCCCCATGGCACAACGGGAAGTATTAGCCCCCTGCAAACGCTGCACAGTATGCCCACTATGCAAGCGTTCAACAGAAGACAAGCCAGGCATGGACATAATCTGAAGCCACAGATGAGGATGCATTCTATACCATGGTAGCATGGGATTCATGGCAGCCCTCATCCGAAACTCCTCATCACATTGCATCCATGCCGAGCCCGAGAAGCCAGTATACGCCTTGTAAATTATGTCCAGATATTGGAACAATGCAGGGGACCTCAAAGGCTGAGACTGGGACAACAGGCCAGCATAAATTAAATATCCAGCCAGCCAGTTGGCCCAGGTCCGATCAACTTTCTTCCTCCTAAGGATCTCTTTCACCTTATCATCCATTTCCTCTTTATCCTTCTTCTCCAAATCCCGGTAAAGAAGGCTAAAAAGGTCAATGTATTCACCCTTGCAGATTTCCCCCCGCGTTGTGGGCAAAAGGGGATCGCCTAAAGGCAAGGCAGTATCACCAAAGTGCATTGATGATGCTGATGCAGCATCATAAGGGTCCACCCAAGGAGGGGTACAGCCCAAACTGCTCCAGGGCCCTGCTGGCATTGCTCCCCAAGGGGACTGCATAGTTGCAGCAGGAGGGCCCCAAGCCCATGGCTGGCCAGCATCAGTTGAGCCTTGTGCCGTATCCGTCTGTGGGGCAGGTTGAACCCCAGAGCCAGCTCCCTGACCTCAGGGCCCCCACGGCCACATCAGACTTAACTGCAATGCTGGATCCCACTTACCACTGGGACCCGGCTGCTCAGCCTCCATGACTTCCATCGACGCCGCACCTGAATCAACACCAGCTGCTCCAGCCACCTCGGAATCAGGCTCAGCAACAGGCCTAGCTTCAGCCGGCCTGCATTCCATAAGAGAAAGCCATTTAAGCACCTCCTCTCTAAATCTCTTACGCTCAGCCCGGCTTTCCTTCCTGCGGTCCGGACCCACAACCGCCTGTTGAGGGGATGGATCCGCCGCCGCCCTAGCTTTCTCTAGGGCTGCCAACCTATCCAATATTGGTTGCTGCTCTGCCCATTCCCCCTCCTCATCTGATGAAGAAGGGGCAGTTACAGGGGCGGTTACAGCACCCTGTGGTAGGGGTATTGGTACGGGTAGAGGCGCTGGCCTCTTAGGCGCAGGCCCCTTGTCTTTCAACCCACCTTTTCCTTTCTTAGATGCCATTACTTATGGTATAATTGAAATGGCCACTCCAGTAACACCAAAGGCCCACCTAAAATGCCCACACAACCAATCAAAATGGCCACCTCTGCCTGTCTTCCAGGAATGGGAGGTCACAAAATGGCCACCCTAGTACCTTCCCAAGATGACGAGAAGGGCACCTAAAATGGCGGCCTCAGCAATATGAACCACTAACCCCTGCACTTGCTCGGGTGGGAGGAGAATAAAGTGTGTGTGTGGGGGAGAAAGACCCCAGACTACAAAGAAAAGGAACTGGGGCCCCAGCAGCCTCACCAACTGCCTTTCCTCAATTCCCCCGACACCCCCTGGAAACCGCGCCACCTACAAAAAGAGGGGGGGGGTTCTAACTGTGTGCTTGTGCACTTGTTTAAACCCAGTGGAGTAGCTGCTCCAAGGCGGGCTTCAAAAGGGAATTAGATAAGCATATGGAGCAGAGGTCCATCAGTGGCTATTAGCCACAAGGTATAGATAGGGACTCTGGGGCAAGTGATGCTCTGTCATCTTGGTGCTGGGGGGGGGGCGAACAGTCGGAGGGCTTCTAATGTCCTGGCCCCACTGGTGGACCTCCTGATGGCACTGGTATTTCTGGCCACTGTGTGATACAGAGTGTTGGACTGGATGGGCCTTTGGCCTGATCCAACATTGGCATCTCTTATGTTCTTAAGCTGCCCTATAGCCGCGCGTCCTGACGTGGCCCTGAAACTCCGCCTGCCGATGCACCAGCCATCTCTGTGCTGTCCGCCAATGAATGCCTCGTCAAGAATGCTGCCGCCTGGAAATCACCACCGCAACCCAGCTGCTGCCCGAAGCCTACAACCACTTGAAAACAAGCCGCAGCCCGGGCCGACAACAGCGCGTACGCCAATGCGGCTATGAGGCCAACCGCCGAAGAGCGCTGCTATCGCGGACCCTCCCCGCTACCAGATGAGCTCCGGCAATGAAGTGCCCGCCCCTGCACTCGCCGCCATGGACCTGGCTGTGTCTACCCCCAAGCTCGCCGCCATGGACCCATCTGCAGTCAACGACTGCTGGATCCATCCCCTCTGGGGAAGCCAAGCCAAAAGGTAGGCCAAAATCGCTCCCCTCCGTGCTTGCAGTCTAAACTAGCCGAGCATGAGGCAAGCAACTGAGAGGGGAGAGCGGAGCCAGCCTTTAAGACTGCGTAGGCTCCGCTCCTCCTCTTGGAGTTTAGGCTGCACTGCAGCCCTTCCTTATTCCTCCTCATGAGGAGGCAAACGCGGCCCCCAGGAGGCATGCCGTGGGCTGTCTCCTGTGGGGCTGGAAAATCCTGACACACTGTGAAACTTGATTGGGTGACTTGGGTCTGTCACTTTCTCTCAAACTCAAAGGGCTGTTATGAAGGCAAAAATGGATGAGTGGAAAGAACTATGTATGTTGCCTAGGATTGGGGGAGGGTTGGGGAGTGACATGGGGGCATGTGACATCGCTGATGTCACTACATCACTTCCAGATACAACTTGGAAGTGACAAAGGTTAAGTCTAGGAATCACCGGAAATTCTGTGGTAAAACCATAGAGTTTCTGGAGTTTCCTAGAGTTACCCAGTGCCACTCTTGGGTTGCACTTGGAAGTGATGTAATGGCGCATAGGCTGGTGGTAGTTTATTCTTTACTTTTCTTCCACATCCACTCAGTGTGGCAGCAGGAAACAACAACGATCAGCAGGAGGCAGTCCTAATGCATCCTTGAACGTACATAGGAAAAGCAGAATAAAAACAATACTAAAATATTGTATGTGCTGCCAATCCATAAGCAAAGTGCAAAGAACAGTCATGGTACAATGTAATAGAAATCATTGTGTGAAGTTATGAGTGAAAGAATTTTCAGCAATAAAGCAATAGTACAAATGTTAGTGTTCCAGAAGTTTTCCGAACGTGTTTTAAATGAAACTCAGAAAGATGCCCGAGAGAACAGATATTTGATGTCTGAAAGTTAAAAAAAAAAAAATTCCATAAGGCCTTTCTAAGAGAAGCAAGCCTGGACCCTTTCCAGAGTTTTGTTTAACTCCGCATTCTTTGGGGACTAGATCCCACAAAGTGCCACTCATTTCCAATTCCACTTGACCTTCTTGCTCCCATGTGCAAAAGGCTACTCTTTGTAAATTCTTGAAAGATTCCCTTTTTTGTCTCTTCTTCCACCATTTTCATTCTTGTACTGTCCTGGTCTGTAAAAGCGCTTGTCATTCAACATCAAATCAGCACTCAAACCTATCTGATACTTGTAAGGGTCTGTAGCGAAGTCTATATTCTTCATGTGTGCGTGCGCTGGGGCCATTTCCAGGAGAAAATGTCTTGAAACATTCAATGAAATCCAGCTTACACGAGGGACACATGAGCATTATGTGTGTAACTTAGGAAAACCATACAGTTAATAAAAATGAGCAAGCCGTGAGAATAAATGTTGACCTACATGATCACACAGCATAATGTTTTGGAGTCAGAAACTAAAAGGGAGGATTTGTAGGCTTTCTTAAAAGTATTTTCATATATAGTGGTTAAGATGCTGAACTGCAGGCTGTGGAAGGTCAGTAGTTCAGCAGTTCGAGACCCG
>NW_015173150.1:0-5468 GCF_001447785.1 Gekko japonicus | reverse complement strand
AGTTCTGTCAGAGGTGTTCTTGAAAAGAGCAGTTTCTGTCAGAGCTCTCTCAGCCCCACCTACCTCACAGGGTGTCTTTTGTGGGGAGGGGAAGGGAAAGGAGTTTGTAAGTTCTTCTTCTTCTTCTTCTTCTTCTTCTCCTTCCTTCTCATCGCATTGTGCATGGCACACAACATACCTCATCCTCCCTTATCCATTCAGGAGGGGACAGAAATTCTTGTTTGGCTCTGGTACAGTTTTTTTTTTAATTTTTTTGCAAGTTTGTGTTATTTATAACTGGGGGGATGGGGGGATGGGGGACAACTGCAGATTTATCCCAAGTGTGGAGAAACTGCAAAAGGCACTTTGAAATCAAACTGGAGTTGTCAAGAAACTCAACAAAATTCTTAGTGGAGACACAATTTGTTGATATAATAAATAAAATATCTTGGCTTCGTTGTATAGGGCCAACTGTTTCACACACACACACCCCCAAGACAAACCTCAAAGAAACTACAGTATAACTTAAAATCTGTGCAGCAGAAATTGCAATATGAATTAAAGTCAATGCCTTGCCGTTTCTTCTCAGAAACACTTGCAGCCAAGACCATCATGGAGACCCAAAGCTTTGCCACTGTATATCACAATAATAGCCTTTTCTCCAACAGTGATGTCTTTCATGACAGATGTAGAATTGCGGAATACTTCAGCATGCTGGAAGATTGATGAATCTTTCATAATCTTCACCAGACCTTTACCTGTGCCAAAGAACTGGGAGGTGATATTATATCTCAGAAGCGTATGGATGAAAAGCAATCTGCTACAAAGATCCAGAGCCAATGCTAACTTAGCTGCTTGGATATTCCAGGGTTTTGCTTTTATTTATATCCTGTTTTTGTTCTGGCTAGAATAACAGCGCCTTGTCAGCTCTGCAATGGCACAGGAAAACAAAAGGGCAATCTCTCCCTTTGCATGGTTTTGTCTGACATCCATTTTAATCTGCCATTCAGTGTGTTGCTTGGGTTAGCCTTGTGTGCAATTTCTCTTTTTAAAAAATGCTTCATTGTCAGTATCACAGTTTGCTTCTCAGTTTTAGGCAAGGGCTTTTATTATATGCAGCCGATTTATTTATTTAAAACCTTTCCAAGTCTGCTGTTCTCCCAGAAAATTGGCATACAAGGCAGGCAACAACAATAAAACCATAGCAATACCAATAAAAAATCATTAAAAGGCATCAAAACAACCATTAAAAAAGCTAGAAATAACCAATGTTTTAAAAAGTCCAAGCAGTTGTCTTTCAAAGCCAGAGTGTGAAATGCCTAAACAGTCCAGTTTTGCCTCCCTTCTGAAAGGATGTGGATCTTCTGTTTGCCTCTGGAAGACAACATTTGGTTGACTACCAACAAGCCCACAAGCATTCATACTTTTGTGGGTGTTGGAACCACTGGAAGGTATTGCTGGGCTGAGGAGAACTGCCACCTGGGCTCATAACCAGGAGAGATAGTCACTGAGGTATGCTAATGCTGCAATCATTTCTCCACTGGGTTGGGTATGTCCTAGCACTTGGCTTTCATCCACTACATTGAAGGGATGAAGATCAGGAAAACATTTGGTGGTGGTGCAAAGTGTCATGAAGTCACAGCCAACTTGTGATGACCCCGTACAGTTTTCAAGGCAAGAGACATTCAGAGGTGTTTTGCCATTGCACGGTCTTTGGCGGTCTCCCATCCAAGTCCTAACCAAGGACAACCCTGCTCAAGCTTCTGAGATCTGATGAGATCAGGCTACCCTGGGCCATCCAGTTCAGGGCAGGAAAACATTTAGGCAATGTCAATGACTATGTGTCCTCCTCTCACCCTTGCTGCTAAGCTTTCATCCTGCTGCTAGACTTTTGTCCTCGTTATAACCAGCATGCATGGCCTCCAGAGTTTCATGTAGATTACTACCGTCCATGACTACGCATGTATCTGAGGAAGTTCTGCTCTCTTGTAGATCACGTTAGAACTGTCTGCTTTGTTTCTCTGACAAAAGTTGCAAAGATACAACCTTAGCTGTTTCCCCGCGTATCACCCATAGCCAAGTGTATAACCTAAGGGCTGATTATCTAGACTAGACAGTAACACATCACTTTCATCTGCAGATTCAGGGTGGAAAATAGACATCTTCCAGTACTGAAAGACCTTCCACCAGCACCTCTTTGGGCTCATTAGTTGCAACTTCTGAATAGATTGTAGTACAGTAGATAGAGGTCTATAAAGTTATGTATGGGGTGGAGAAAGTGGATAAAGAGAACTTTTTGTCCCTCTTCCAAAATACTAGAGCTCAGAGGCACCCAATAAAATTGATTCAGGACAGACAAAAGGAAGAACTACTGATCAGAAGGTGGAATTCACTGCCAGAGGACATAGTGATGACTGTTAGCACAGATGGGTTTACAAAGCGATGAAACATCTTCATGGAGGAAGGGTCCATCGATAGCTGCTTGCCATAGTGACTAAAGGTAACCTCCATTTTAGAGGCAGTACATTTTCAAATACCAGCTCTAGGTGTTAACATCAGGGGAAGTGGTTGTTTCCCGTGCCCTTGTCTGTAGGCCCTGTAGGGTAACTGGTAGGTCATTTTCTGAAAAAGGATGCTGGATGCATGAAATACTGGTCTGATCCAGCAGGGTGATACTTATGTTCTCACATACTTTGATCATGCCACAACTATGATCAGCATGTCTCAACATTGTCTGCTCTGTCTGAGCTCTGACCAAGCTCTTGTAGATATTGTCACTGAACATCAGTATCCACAGGTGAAACTCTTTTGATGGGTCCCCTTATGTTGCATTGATTTCTATATGTATTCTGAAATGAAATATACGGAGGAGAATCCTGCAATTCCCTTAGGTAAGTGTTTCACAGAAAAGAATCTTCCTCTGGAAAGACTTCTCCTCCCTGAGCCAGATTCCTCTCTTCAGGGGATGAATTAACCTGTTATTTTATGTTTCCCTATAGATTCCTCTTATTTTATGTTTCCCTATAGATTCCATTTACTTTAAACGACTCTACCTATATGAGTTCAATTCTCTTAAACTACATTTAGAATGGAAGGCAATGAAAGAAAGTTCAATTTATGTTCATTCATCTTTCTTATATCCATAGAAGATTTAGGGCTACTATAAAAAGAAAACGAAAGATAACAGTTACATGGCTACTTCTGCAGCATTTCTGCATATTTCTAGAGGGAACCATTGGAGATAACATCCTAGATACTGGCACAGTCATTCAGTGTTTACCTTTGATTAGATACAAGTTTTAAGTGAATGAACATAATGAGGCCATGTTGTAGTCACTCCTATAAATTCATGCCACTTGGAGCAGATATCCTCCTTGGAATCCACATGAGACTTTGGGTGTGTTTTTTAGAATAACCTTTACAGTCTAAAAAATCTTCTGCTTGTTCCCCCATTTAAAGTGGCTCACATCTCTTGGAGCTCATTCCTTTTCCCTAGTGGCTCTTGCTTGGTGGAACAGGTTCACCGAGGAGGTGAGAGGGATGCATTCCATGTCTTCAGATAAAAATGTATACTAATCATTTTGTCAATTGTGTCTCATGTCACACTGTTGGATCAATTAATTACACATTTTTTGCTACAATTATGCACTACAGTGATTAAGGCAACTGAAAATAATCTCGTAATTAATTTTCGCTTTCAGACAAATACATGGTAAAAACATGAACTGAGTATGAATCTTAAAAAAAAAAAGATTTTTAAAGACTGTGTATAAACCCATCCAATTTAAATTTCTTAAGAATGTTAGAAATGTCATTCTAAATTGGGCCTCCAATCCCCTTCAGTGTTTAATATCCCAGGCAAGTGTCGCCTCAGTGTCAGTCGCTTCATCATATCTCTACCAGGCCATACTCATTACATATGAAGAATGAAGCTGATGTCTATCTTCTTCTCCAAGAGATGGGGAAATGCAGCAGTCTATTTTGTCTAACTCTCTGAATCAAGGACATGTACAAAATGGCTCCAGAAACATGACTAAGGACATAATATTTCCCAGGGCTTTTTTTCCTGGAAAAAGAGGTGCCAGAACTCTCAAGAGGGAAATGAAGTTTTCAACCTGTATACTGAAAACTCATGAACTTTAAAATATTTTTTAAAATAATTTTGTTGAAGAGGTTCTGGAACTCTGTTCTGGCATGTTCTCCCAGAAGAAAAGCCCTGATATGTCCACTGCGTTCTGCAGAAACCAAGCAGGATCATCTTCAGATTATGACATTTTCTTTTCCAGTTGATTGGTTCATATGGAGAAAATCCACAGTTGATGGTTATGCTTATACATAGATTACGTATAGAAATAGGGTTGCAAGCTTTTATGTTCCCCCATATCATTTGTGATCATGATCTTATCTGTTTCTCCATCTGTTGCTTTGGAAGTTCTAAACCCTTTTTTTAAATTTATCACATATTTAACCTGCCTTCTCTCCAAGGACAGCCTGATGGCAGCCTAACTGGATCTCATCAGAGCTTGGAAGATAAGTAGAGTTGGTCATGGTTAGTACTAGGATGAGACACCGCCAAGGATGTACAGGGTTGCTGTTCAGAGGAAGGCAATTTTTCTCTCCAAGGAGTTCAGGGAGTTACGTATTGATTCCCTCCTCTTCCTTTTATCCTTACAACAACTCTGTTGGGTTGAACAAAGTTTGAGTCCAGTGGTACCTTTAAGCCCAACAAAGTTTTATTCAAGGTACTGTTGGTCTTAAAGGAGACACTGGACTCAAACTTTGTTCTGTTGCTTCAGACCAGCATGGCTACCCCACCTGAATCTTTTTGGTAGGTTAAGCTTAGAAAGAATGACTGCCCCGACATTACTCAGTGACTTCAACCGAATGGCCACTACAACTTACTTGCTGTTACCTCTAGGGGAAGCTTCTTTGCACTTTCTTCTTATCAGTTTGCATTAGTGGTAAGTGGAGGAACAAAAATGCAAATAAATCAAAGGCACTGGAGACTGTGGCAAACTCTGTACATTCCAAGTCCAGAATGAATTGTGGTAGTTCTCTTACTTAAACTTCAACCATAGTTGTGTGTTAATTAAAAAAAATGGTGCTTCCAAACAGTGTGGGCATGAAAAGAAAAAACAAGGAAACAATAGCAACCCCCCCCCCAGTTCTTGTACAATGCTTCTCAACAAAGTTATCTGGCTGTGTAATTTCTGGAAAGGTCTTTGTAAACGTCGACAGCATTTCAGTTATGTGAGGATGAAAACACTTTAGGAGGAAATATAGAACCAAAGCAAATACTTTAGAAGATAATGCATTTTGAAGATCTATAATGAAAAAAGTATTTCTCTAAAGGAAGTATTTTGTTTTGTATAAAATGCTGTAGCACTGGGTTATCTTCAGCACTCCTCCTTTGTCTTTTCCCCACCTATTACTAATTGGGAGCTATATTTATAATGTCCCAGAATACTACCCTGGAGGCTACAAGTCTG
>NW_015173149.1:723828-727029 GCF_001447785.1 Gekko japonicus | reverse complement strand
CCTCCTTTTCTCAGCCCAGTGCATAATTTTAAAAAAAACCTCAGTCATGCCCTTTTTTGGCTTTCGTTTTTCAAATCTGGAATGTCCGAGACACTTCAGCCTTTCCTCATAAAAAGGAGAGATTGGATTTATACCCCACCCTCCACTTGGAGTCTCAGAATGGTTTACAACCTCCTTTCCCTCCCCCTCCCCACAACAGACACCCTGTGAGGTGGGTGGGGCTGAGAGCGCTCTGTGAGAAACTGCTCATGAGCGAACAGCTCTGAGAGAACTTGTGACTGACCCAAGGTCACACCAGCAGCTGCATGTGGAGGGGGAGTGGGGAATCAAACCCGGTTCTCCCAGGTTAGAGTCCGCTGCTCTTAACCACTACACCAAACTGGTGTTCCAGTAGCTAAAAGATCTGGCAACATCTAAAAATCCTCGAAGTGGGAAGTTTTATCTTTTTTGCCCCCGTGTGCAACGTCTTGCAATATGATGACACCTCCCACAGTTTCCCAAGCACCCGACATTGTTTAGGCGCGTGCTGCATTCCATCATTTTTGCATGCTTCTCTTGTCTTCTGTTTTCCTCCTCCTAGTGAGGGAGGCCCTTCTGTTTTTGAAGATGACCGTCTTGACCTTTGTTACATCAAGTGAAGAGCGTGGGCAACAGCTTCAGGCCTTGGGCTGGTGCGCAGGGGTGTAAAATCTCCCTCAAACAACAGCTGTTCCCTGAGCACTCCCTCTCGGATACCACAGACAACTCAGTCCCTTAACCACCCCTCTGCAGCCGCCACCGCCTCAATTCTCTAACATGCTGACCCATAGTTTGATCCACTTTTGGAAGGAGAAGAGATTGGATTTATGCCCCGCCCTTCACTACCTGGAGGAGTCTCAGAGCGGTTTACAGTCTCCTTTCCCTTCCCCTCCCCACAACAGACACCCCATGAGGTAGGTGGGGCTGAGAGAGAGCTCTCTCAAGGACTGCCCCTGAGAGAACAGCTCTGAGAGAACCTGTGACTGACCCAAGGCCACCCAGCTGGCTGCATGTGGAGTAGGGAATCAAACCCGGTTCTCCGGGATTAGAGTCCACACTCCTAACCACTACACCAAACTGGCTCTCTCATATTTTCCTGTCCTGCCAGCCCCAAATTTACTCTAAAAAGCCGCCTCTCTAGTAATGTGTAGGGGAAAAAAGGAACCATTGATTTTTGTCCCGTTTCCACTCAGCTTGTATAGAGGCCAGGTCGAGCTTAAACCTTTGCAAGGATATTTTCCTGTCGTCTGCCGCATCTCTGGATCATTGCAGACTTCTGGCGATTGTCTGCAGCGTTATTGTATTAACTCTGAGGCACGGGGTTCTTTGCTTTCTCTGAGCACGTCTCTCACTGCTTCCAACAAGCCTCTCTGCATCGTTCTAAGGCGAAGATTATGCCGCCATAGGCAAGGGGTCAACCCGACAATTCCCTAAGAGTGTGGAAGGTATCTCTACATCAGTGTTTTAATCCCTAGGAACCCGGAAGGACTTTGGTCTGTAAATGGTTGGGTAGAGGCTAGGGCCGTAGGGATGCCAACCTCCAGGTGGGTCCTGGGGATCTCCCAGGATTACAGCTTGTATCCTGACTGCAGAGATCAGATCCTCTGGAGAAAATGACTGCTTTGGAGTAAAGATGCCAGCCTCCAGGTGGGTTGAAAGGAAGCAAACAACCATGATGAATTGTGCCAAAAAAAGAGTTCTTCACAGACGACTGAGGGGTGCCATGATTGAGGTTTACAAGATTATGCATGGGAAAGAGCAGGTAGAGAAAGAGGTACTTTTCTCCCTTTCTCACAATACCAGAACTCGTGGGCACTCCATGAAACTGCAGAGCAGTCGGGTTAGAACGGATAAAAGGAAGTCCTTCTTCACCCAAAGAGTGATTCACACATGGAATTCACTGCCACAGGAAGTGGTGGCGGCTACAAGCATGGACGGCTTCAAAAGGGAATTAGATAAGCATATGGAGCAGAGGTCCATCAGTGGCTATTAGCCACCAGGTATAGATAGGGGCTCTGGGGCAAGTGATGCTCTGTCTTCTTGGTGCTTGGGGGGGGGGCAACAGTGGGAGGGCTTCTAATGTCCTGGCCCCACTGATGGACCTCCTGATGGCCCCTGGTATTTTTGGCCACTGTGTGACACAGAGTGTTGGACTAGATGAGCCTTTGGCCTGATCCAACATTGGCGTCTCTTATGTTCTTATGTTCTTACTTGTAAATTCTTGTTCCAATATTCAGTTTACTGGAAGTCATTCATGTGATTCACATCACACTAATGGATTTGATGAACATGACGATGAGATATGACTAGTGTGCTTGCCAAATGAATTAACGTTATATAGGTATTTCAACGCTACCCACTTTGATAAAGTTGTACATGAAACGAGATGTCATATGCATGCTTCGTTGGTGTTGATGGCGTTTGAACTGCTTCCAGTAAACTGAATCCTGGGGAAAGAATTTACAAGTCTGTGAAGAACTTTCTTTGGCACAGTACATCACAGCTGCTCGCTTCCTTTCAACTTCCATCCTATGATCTCTCCCCTTGGTTTGTATTATGCACTGAGATGGAGGCAGCTCTTAAACAAGTGATTCATGTTTATTCAGCTCCTAACAACACAAGAATAGACAGAGACTTCAAGACAACTTCAAAGACGGAAGACATAGAACCCCAGCTGACATATATATGATTTGAACCGGGGTAAACCACACCCAACAAACAGATAACAACCAATAGCATTACAGGGCTTGGAACCTATGAGAGTGGTGGCCGCCGAAAACATATGCTTCTCTGATTGGTTAGTTCTTCAATCCCGACTCTGCTTTGTTTTAATGGGACTTATGCTTAAGCGAAACGTTCCTTTATTACTTAAGGCATAACAGCTTGCCGCCTCCAGGTGGGATCTGGGGATCCCCCAGAATAACAGCTCCTTTCCAGACCAGTGTTCCCTCTAAGCTGAGTTAGTGTGAGCCAGCTCACAGGTTGGGTTTTTTTTATTATTAATTTTTATTTGTTTTATCCATCACTTTTACATTCCATATTATTTAGCATCTTACAATTTTTCCTCCCTCCTCCCTTCCCTATCTTCGTGTAGTCCTTAGTCTTTTCTCTCCAGCCACGGCCACAAAGTCAAGATCTTCCACCGAATGTCTTCCCTTCCCTCCTTGGATATCCACTCCAGAT
>NW_015173149.1:722335-723134 GCF_001447785.1 Gekko japonicus | reverse complement strand
GGGAGTGCAAGGAAGCCCCGCGAAGGCCCTCCCTGGCCCCAGACAGGCAGGGGTGGGGAGAGGCAGGGAGGAAGCAACTTACCCTCCCTCTTCTCTTGCCTCCTCCTGGCTGAATGAGGGCTGGAAGCAGGGTGGCTGGAAGCAGGGGGCGGGGCTTTGTCATGTGCCCCACCCCCGTACCTGACCCGGGGGAACTGCGATCCCCCGCGATCCCCCCCGAAATGACCTCTGCTACTCGTGCTCAAACTCCTCCTGCTTTCTTGTCTAAATACGTCCCTGGACTGAGCTTTAATGCTGAGGAGCAATTTCCAGGGCAACACCCGTCTGACTCTGGTGCAAGAAGTGCCTCTGGCGTCGTTATGGGGGATGAAGAGGATTAGGGGTGGACTAGATTAGGCAAGGCAATGGGAAATCGGTGTGGGTCAGCAGTGCTGCAGGAAGAAAGAAAGTGCTCACCAGTCCGGCTTTCTGAGCGTGTAGGGGGAAATGCCGTGTTATTCTCTATCTTTCAAATCAAAGCTTTCCTCTTTGAGAGATGCTAGGTCCAGTGTTCCCTCTAAGCTGAGTTAGTGTGAGCTAGCTCACAGTTTCTTAGCCTCCGGCTCACACATGTTTGTCTCAGCTCAGGAAGGGATGGCTCCAGACAGGGGTCATTTCGTAGAAAAGAAGAAATTGGATTTATACCCCATGGCCCTTCACTACCCAGAGGAGTCTCAGAGCGGCTTACACACTCCTTTCCCTTCCCCTCCCCACAACAGACTCCCTGTGAGGTGGGCGGGGCTGAGAGAGCTCTTGACAG
>NW_015173149.1:710161-722198 GCF_001447785.1 Gekko japonicus | reverse complement strand
TCAGAGCTACGGCTTGCCCAAGGTCATCCAGCCAGGTGCAAGTGGAGGAGTGATGGGGAATCAAACCCGGTTCTCCCAGATTAGAGTCTGCACTCCTAACCACTACACCAAACTGGTGCAGGATCTCATTAGCATAACTCATTTGCATATGCCACACCCCCTGACATCACTGGAAGTGTGTCAGAAGGCAACACCCACCACTCAGGCTCCACTGAACTGTTTTGGATTGCTAGCTATTGGGGGGGGATCCAGTCCAACACTCTGTGTCACACAGTGGCCAGAAATACCAGTGCCATCAGGAGGTCCAGCAGTGGGGCCAGGACATTAGAAGCCCTCCCACTGTTGACCCCCCCCCCAAGCACCAAGAAGACAGAGCATCACTTGCCCCAGAGCCCCTAGCTATACCTTGTGGCTAATAGCCACTGATGGACCTCTGCTCCATATGCTTATCTAATTCCCTTTTGAAGCCGTCCATGCTTGTAGCCGCCACCACTTCCTGTGGCAGTGAATTCCATGTGTTAATCACTCTTTGGGTGAAGAAGTACTTCCTTTTATCCGTTCTAACCCGACCGCTCTGCAGTTTCATGGAGTGCCCACGAGTTCTTGTATTGTGAGAAAGGGAGAAAAGTACCTCTTTCTTTACCTGCTCTTTCCCATGCATAATCTTATAAACCTCGATCATGTCACCCCTCAGTCGTCTTTTCTCCAAGCTAAAGAGCCCTAAGCGCTTTAACCTTTCCTCATAGGGAAAGTGTTCCAACCCTTTTATCATTCGAGTTGCCCTTTTCTGCACTTTTTCCAAAGCTATAATATCTTTTTTAAGGTGTGGTGCCCAGAACTGCACACAGTATTCCAAATGAGGTCTTACCATTGATTTATATAGGGGCATTATTATATTGGCTGATCTGTTTTCAATACCCTTCCTAATAATCCCCAGCATAGCATTGGCCTTCTTTATTGCAGTCACACACTGTCTCGACATTTTCAGTGAGTTATCCACTACAACTCCAAGATCTCTCTCTTGCTCAGTCTCTGCCAGTTCAGACCCCTGTGCGCTCCCGCAGGAAATGACCCCCGGCTCCAGAGCAAACCAATTTATGCAGCAGCCAAATGGCTCGCTTGCAACTTTAATGCCAGCAGCTCACAAAAGTAGAATTTTTGCTCACAAGACTCCACAGCTTAGAGGGAGCATTGTCGGTTCCCAACTCTTTGGCATAACAGGTGCCTGTGGGTTTCCCCTCAATGAAACGGAAAGGTTACCGACCTCTGTCTCGCTAGCATATTGCGAGGAGTGATGATTGAAGCTCTTAAAATCGTCGAAGTACAACAGACTCGGTAATATCCTGCGTGCCTCAACGTCTGTCCGTCTGCTGCTGAGTTGCTTTTCTGCAGCGGATAGAGATATGCTTGTTAAACTGGGAGGGAAGCTAAGGTGACTTTGAAGAAGCCACAGACTTTACATGTCTCCTCTCTCTACATGTTGCGTGCCGTGGCATCTGCTTCTGCCCTCTCCTCAACTCTATCTGCATGCTCAGCAACCAACCCGCCGCACACTGAGGAAAAGTGCAAATGCTCCTCCGCCGGCGGGAGACTCATCATCCTGGACGGAAGCTCTTCTCTAGAATCCAGTCCCATGTCAGCTTTCCTGCCCTGTGCTGGGAAGTTTGCTTGTAAGTGGTAATAAGGAACGAATTACGGTGTATACACCAGAACAATTCTACTTTGTGAGCTCCTGGCATTAAAGTTGTCAGTGATCAGCTCTAGTTTATTTAGTGATTTCAGCAAACGACAAGACAACTCTAGGAGGGCCGGAGCCCTGCTTGTGCATGCAAAACACCACACCCCACACACACCCACTCCGAGTGATAGGCTATTTACATTACACTGCTTATCTATTGGTTAGTTCCTGGATGCAGGCGAGCTATTGTTCTGTAGAAGTCAGCTCAGCCCGTTCTAGGGACGGCTAGAGGAAAGGCTTAGGCTCAATACAGAACACCAGGCTTCTATTGAAGGGGAGTTTGGCATCTTCCAATTTGTGGCTATAACGTTCTTTGCAGCCAGTATTAGTACTGAAATTAGCTCACATCGTATCTTGGGAATGTTTAACTCCTGCCAAAGGTTTAGTCTCTCTTGGTTCTCTCTTTATGTCAGCGAGCTGCCATTGAAAGTTCTGGTTCCCTGAGTGTGTTCCCTTCCCCCCTCTTTCCTTTTCTATTGTGTTCTGCACATTCTTGTTTTTTAGGTGTCTGTAACTGCTCAAGGTTACCCAGCTGGAGTGGGAAGATGAAGCCCTGTTATCTGCTCGCTTGTTAGTGGTATCTTTTGCCTGTGAACCAAGAGCCTGTTTTGAGAAAGGCAAACCGTTACATTCCCATGCAATTACCTGTCAGTGCTTTCTTTATTCGCGCTGGCGGGAAAGGGATCTATTGGTTATAGTTGGTTCAAAGTTCCTTTATTATGTTACCCTCTGGGGTCTGTGTCCATTCCTAACAATTCTACTGTTCCTGCTTCTTTCAAACGCTTTGGAATAAATTTTGCTTTAACCTTTAAAGGTGGATTTATTTTGGAGACTTTGGAGATTCAACATTTTGTTAGGAATGGGACAATTAATTACCACCAAAACTTCCTATCATTAAGCGGCTCGCTGGCTCCTTGCAGACTGAGGGCCTTTGTGGCTTCCTGGATTAAGCCCGTCCCTCTCCTGTTGGGTCTTCCTCTTTTCCTGCCGCCTTCGACTTTTCCTGGCGTTCTTGTCTTTCCCAGAGATGCCCATCTCATCATGTCACCAAAGTACGATAGCCTCACTTTAGTCCTTTTAATTTCTAAGGAGAGTTCAGACTTGATTTGATCTAAATAAGGACGAAAAGGGGTGGTGGGTGGCGACTTTTGTTGTTGTTGTTCAGTCGCACAGTCGAGTCCGACTCTTTGCAACCCCATGGACCGCATCACGCCAGGCCCTCCTGTCCTCCGGAGTTTGCTTAATTTCATGTTCGTTGCCTCGATAAACAGTGTCTGACCATCTCATCCTTGGCCGTCCCCTTCTTCTTCTTTGAGCTTCAGTCGTTCCCAGCATCAGGGTCTTCTCCTCCAGTGAGGGCTCCCTTCTCATTGGGTGGCCACAGTATTGGAGCTTCAGCTTCAGTCTCTGGCCTTCCAGGGAACAGTCAGGGTGGATTTCTGTTTGAAAACTCCACTTTTGGTCCCAAATCAACTTGTTCATTATAGACTTTATAGACAACAAGACTTTCCAGGGTACGAGCTTTGGAGAGTCAAAGATCCCTCCCTGAGCCCTTCTATCCCAGCAGAAGCTTTGGGGTTGCCTTAAAGGGATGGCAGCAGGGCTCTGTCATGGGCACGGATGAGGATGAGCTGACAGAGCCTGCAGAAACCACAGCTGGCCCCTCTGAAGCAGCAGAAGAGGAGAGCTGGCACGTGACTGTAACAGCAGTCTTCACACCTGGCCCAGAGAAGAAGGAAGAACTGCAAGCTGAAAGTCCTCCTGACTCACCCCCACGTGTGACTCATTTAAGGGAGCGACTGCGGCAAAACTTAGCAACCAGGCGACGAGAGGCCAGGCTACAGGGGAGGCGCTCAGCTAGCCCAGAGTTCTAACAGGAGCCTGGCCGATCGTGCAGCTGGCTAATTGGTAGCAGCATTTCACTCCACACTCTGGACAGGACTGTTCATGGAAGCAACGATTCAGCTTTATGCTGCTAGTATCCACTCCGGCTCGGCTCTTGCACCTAGGCCTTTGGACCCCCTGGCTTTGGACTTGGCTCTGTGTTCCTGGCTCCTGACCCCAGCTTGGCTTTTTGGACTTCGCACTGTCTTCTTGGCTCCTGACCTTGGCCTCTTCTGGACTCCCTTTGGACTAGCACTCCAGCCCGTGACAGGCTCCTGCATTTAAAATCAAACCCAAAGGTGTACTCGATACCCACCAGCTGCAGGCAGCATGGGTCAGACTTCCCACCTGGCCCAGGCCGTGTGCTCGCGTCTCCAAAGCCCCAGCTGGCAATCCCGGTGAAAATGAGGTTAACTCCTCTCGGGGCTGAGAGAAAGCCTGCATTTGGGTTAAATCTGCTGCTCGCACTGAGATCCCAGTCCCCGGCAGGAGCGCATCTCGGGCTTAGTGAGGGCGCTGCTGCCAGCTGTTATCCCCAGAGTGTGCGGTGAGGACAGCCAGGTCAAGAGGGGAGAGCCGCATCTCATCCTGATTTTGTAATCTATTATTAATCTCCGGGCCTGCGGTGTTCAGTCTACCCATTCCCCCCTCTCCCCCCGGCCCCTTGGATTAGTGAGGCCTCTGATGGTTGTTTTGGGCTGGTTCCAGGCCTGCCTCTTGGGTCTTTCGAGGCAGAATCGTGGCACAAATCGTAAGGTCCGGGAAGGGGTCTTCGTGGCTCTTGGTTTGGGGGCTCCCTCCAGGTCTCATGAGCAAGGCTCCCTCTAAGCTATGGAGTCCCGTGAGCCAGAATTCTACTTTGTGAGCTGCTGGCATTAAAGCTGTGAGTGAGCGATTTGGCTGCTGCATGAATTAATTTGCTCTGGAGCTATTCTTCCTGAGTGTTGTGTACACGCGGTCGGGCCGCCACGTGGCCCAACAAACTAGCGAAGCTTCGATACCAGGGACAATAGAGTCCTAGGATCCTAAAACCTGCCAACCGGCGAGTAGGGATTCTAAAGAGAACCTATAAGATTGTAATACTTGTATATAGCGTATCATGGGTGTGGGTGTGTGTAATAGGTGTGGTTGTAAATGGACATATAAACAGCCTGCAGGCTAGGTACTCTATCTTTTCTTTTCCTGAAATCGTTTGGTGTAAGCCAGTGTGGTGTAAGCCTGTTTGGTGTACTGGTTAGGTGCACGGACTCTAATCTGGGAGAACCAGGTTTGATTCCCCACTCCTCCACTCGCACCTGGCTGGATGACCTTGGGCAAGCCGTAGTTCTGATAAGAGCTGTCCTTGAAAAAGAACAGTTTCTGTCAGAGCTCTCTCATCCCAACCTTCCTCTCAGGGTGTCTGTTGTGGGGAGGGGAAGGGAAAGGAGTTTGTAAGCCGCTCTGAGACTCCTTTGGGTAGTGAAGGGCAGGGTATAAATCCAATCTCCTCTTCTTCTTCTTAAGTAAAGTATGAGCTAAAATCCCTCAACGACGCGTCAGTCTGAGTGCATTATACTGAGCTAAGACAAAAATGTGTGAGCTGGAGGCTACAAAACTCTGAGCTGGCTCACACTAACTCAGCTTAGAGGGAACACTGCTCCTAAGCTCCACCATCTGTCCTTGTCTTATCAACCTCTCCGATGAGAACCTGCCCCACGTTTCCAGGTGTGCTGAAATGACAGCTGCCACAACTGGGGGGGGGGACCCGAGGTGGTTGGGATTCTCTGCCCAAAGAATCACCTGTGGAAGTTTCCCTGTTGTCTTTTCAGGACAGAGGGCTTCTCTCCTGCCAGCTGGAAGACACAGGTGCGGACTGGGTTGAGGGGCACCCCTCCTGGCTCGCTGGCCCGGGATTCCTGGCTTCACCCGTCCAAGAACGTCCAAAGAGAACTGCTGTGTCAGACCAAGGGGGCATCCAGTCCAGATTTCTGTTGCCCACGGAGGCCAACTTGATGTCTCTGAAGACGAGTCGGTTTTTATGCCCCACCCTTCACTACCCAAAGGAGTCTCAGAGCGGCTTACAATCTCCTTTTCCTTCCCCTCCGCACAACAGACACCCTGTGAGGTAGGCTTGTGACGTCCTGCTTATTGGGGAGACTGTTTCTCCTTTAAACACACTCTGCGTGCATGAACTTAGTCGATTTCTGCGGCCACCAGGAATTAAAAAATCCAACTCTCTCTATTTTGGTAGAATGACCCAGTGTCGGGACGCTTCAGAGGACTATGTGGCCCTGAGGAGGCCTCTTCTGATTGCTGGGATAAGTTTAAACAAATAATGATTTATTTATTAAAGAACAAAATAGGTTTCTGGGTATTTTTTGAACTGTTGTTGAAGAAAGAAAATATGACTGAGAAAGCTTGGCGTCACACACAGTCTCTCATACACCAAAACTCAACTCTGACAGGCTTATCTCTCTCATATATAGCCACACAGGCTGAACTCTCTCGCTCATAGAGCCACAGAGGATGAACTGTCTCTCTCATATAGCCACACAGGCTGAACTTTCTCTCTCATATAGCCACACAGGTTGAACTAAACTCCAACTGCTTCCTCTGTCATACAGACTCTCTCAAAACTCCACACTCTTCTCTTCAAGAACACAGAATCACCTCAGAGACATCTCTCCTCCCACATTCTCAGTCATCAGCCAATCACATCACACTTATCTCCCTCATTCACTCTCCTTACATTACTGCAGTCACACTAAACATTTAAAGAAACGCACACACCAAAGCATGAAATCATTACAAGGCTCTTTCGAGAACTGCTTGTGAGAGAACAACTCAGAAAGAACTTGTAACTGACCCAAAGTCACACCAGCAGCTGCATGTGGAGGCGTGGGGAATCAAACCCGATTAGAGTCTTTGTTCCTAACCACTACAGCAAACTGGCTCCCCTGGACCGCCCTCGAGCCAGGGTCAAGCGCAGCAGCCTCCCTCTTCCGGCTGACCCCCCTCCCAGTGGTGCGAGACAGCCTGAGGTTTAATGGTCTTACAAAGCCCTCCTTCTGACAGAGACCGGAACTCCCAGCAAGATCTCCTTATCCATCCTATCAGGGAACACGGTTTTATACATAAAACCCAAGTGGTACCTCTTCAGCATTTCCAGCGGAAGCTCTTTTAATGTGCACAGCCAATCACAAGCCCTGCTGGTCAAAAGCTCCTCCTAGCCTCCCCCTTTCTAAAAGCCCTTGCTGAGCCCCACGGGCACTATGTTGGAGACCCCTGCCCTGGACACACTCATATGTATTTGGTGCATATTTATTCAGAAGCAAGCAAGTCCCCCTGCAATGCTTCCTCTAAGCTGTGGAGTCCTGTGAGCAAAAATTATATTTTCTGAGCTACCAGCATTAAAGTTGTGAGCAGGTGATTTGGCTACGGCATCAATTAGTTAGCTCTGGAGCCATCCTTCCTGAGCTAAGACAAAAATCTGCGAGCCAGAGGCTAAAAAATTGTGAGCTAGCTCGCACTAACTCAGCTTAGAGGGAACCCTGGTCCCCTCTGCTTCAGTTGGGCTGGATTGCTACGGTCTGCTTTTGCGGCCCGCTGCGACCCTGAGCCGTGGCCTTCTGCCCCCGGAGTCCAGCCCAGGCGGCACCGTCTCCTGGTGCTTGCATGGTGGCAGTACAGCTGTGTGGGGTGGCCAAGCGGAATCCCCGGGGGCCTAATCGTCGGGCACAAAGCCCCGGATTTCGCCTTGGACGTAAAAATAATCCCCGTCCCCGCTGAACGCTGCCATTCGACTTCTGGGCCTTTGTCTCCGCAGCCAAAGAAGCCCCCGCCCCGCCTCTTCCTCTGCCGTAAGTGCTCTTTGCACAGATGGGCCAGTTATTTTTACTCTGTTGCAACAGATGCCAACAATATTCCTGGAAACTGCGTCTACCTGATCGGTCTGCCTCTTTAATCTCCTCTCTGACTGCTTCTGTCCCCGGGACTGGGCAGACCAGCCTGCCAATGACCGGAGCTAGTGGGACCGAACTCAAAGTATGAAAGCACGGGCTGTGTTACCAATCTCCAGGTGGGGCCTGGAGATCCCCTGGAATCACAACTGAGCTCCGGACTACAGGGATCAGTTTCCTCAGAGACAAGGGCGGTCTTCAGAGGGTGGATTCTATGGTGCTGGGCCCCTTCCGAGCCCCCTCCCTTTGCCAGACTCTGCCGTCCTCAGCCTCCACCTATAAATCTCCAGGAATTTCCCCACCCAAAGTTGGCAACCCTAGGAGGGCATCTCTTAGATTCCCCCACCCCCTGAACCTATTTTGTACATCTTGAGAGCTAGCATGGTATAGTGGCTAGAGACTCAGATGCGGGAAAGCCAGGTTCGAATCCCCTCTCTTCCCTGGGAGCTCGCTGGGTGACCTTGGGTCTGTCACACACTCTCGGCCTAACTTACATCACATGGCTGCTGTGAGGGTAAAATGGAGAGGAGGACGACGGACGCCACTTTAGGGGGGAGAGGAGCAGGTCAGAATGAAGTACATAAAATAATACGTAGACCCTGCTGGGGGCTCTAGCTGGAGCTCCCAAGGGGATTTTTGGTGAAACTTAACTCTCGCGCGCCTGGCCATCTCGCACGTCCCACGCTGCATCAGATCAATTGCTAATCCCGAGTGCGTTCCCTTGGTAACCGAAAACAAAACAGGCCTCATGCTGACAGCTATTTATTTATTTATTTATCGTCTCACACAGGAAGCGTATAATAATATAAAATGCGTAACCGAGTTGATACGACGGGTATGCAGACCGACTGGGTATTGACTAATCATTATCGTATGGGCTTGTGTGTAGGCTAGCCAGGAGATCCTAGGAGGGTCTGGCAGCCGCAAGTTGTGGGGAGGGGAAGGGAAAGGTGATTGTAAGCCGCTCTGAGACACCTTTGGGTAGTGAAGGGCGGGGTAGAAATCCAATCTCCTCCTCCTCCTCCTCCTCCTCCTCCTCCTCCTCCACTACTAGTACTACTACTACTACTACTACTACTTCTTCTTCTTCTTCTTCTTCTTCTTCTTCTTCTTCTTCTTCTTCTTCTTCTTCTTCTTCTTCTTCTTTTTCTTCTTCTTCTTCTTCTTCTTCCTTCATAAGTGTGTTTAGTGTTGCAGCGAGATTAGCCAGTAGGGAAATACCTGGAGATTTTGGGGGTGGGGCCTGAGGAAGGTGGGGTTTAGAGGAGGGGAGAGTGTCATGTGACCTTTTTCTCCAGGTGAACTGATCTCTGTTGGCTGGAGATCAGTTGTGTAATCCCGGGAAAACTCCAGCCATCACCTGAGGTTGGCAACATTAACTGCAGGTGAAGCGTGCTACGTGGCGCTGTGCGCCTGGGAACATTGCTCACATTGACTGCCTGCCCTGGAATAAAGCAAGGGTTGCGCCTGAGCATGTGCAGAGTTAATTTCCCTCCAGTTTGGTGTAGTGGTTAAGAGTGTGGACCTTAATCTGGGAGAACCGGGTTTGATTCCCCACTCCTCCTCCACAGACAGCTGCTGGTGTGACCTTGGGTCAGTCACAAGTTTTCTCAGGGCTGTTCTCTCAAGGGCAGTCCTTGAACGAGCTCTCTCAGCCGCACCAACCTCACAGGGCTGGGGCATTGAACTAATTTGTTATGAGGGCCAGATCTGACATGAGACCTCATTGGGCCGGGCCATGTGTGTAGCGGAGATATAAACTTTATAAAGGACACAAACACAGAGGTTTTTTTAACTTAAAATAAAAACATGCTTAAAACATTAGCACTCTTGCGATATTTTGCTTATTTGACAGTGTCTGATAACTGACACCTCTTGCTCTGAATTACTGCATCAAAATGTCTGTGCAGGTACAATATGCTGTTCAGGTGTGTACCTGTAAGCTGCAAACCTACGATGACGCAGCAGCGGCAGAACTGGAAGAAGCAGCAGAAGACAGCCAGTTCCTCTGCGGGCCTGATGGAAGCCCTCCGGGGGCCTTGTCTGGCCCCCGGGCCACATGTTTGACACCCCTGTCACAGAGTGTCTATTGTGGGGAGGGAAAGGGAGAGGGATTGTAAGCCACTCTGAGACTCCTTCCGGTAGTGAAGGGCGGGGTATAAATCCAATCCCTTCTCTCTGCTCAGTAAGCACCGCCTCCTGCTGCTTATCCAGGACTGGGGGCCAGGGCTTCCATATCGCCCTGGTACTTTTCCCACCCTCACCCACCAGGTCCTTGGCTACCATTTCTCTTCTTCCATGCCCAACATGGGCAGATCTTGGACAAAGATGGCAATTGTCAAGCTGTTCTGGAAGCATTCCCTGGCACGACATCAAGGGCCAACTGTGCCTGCCGTTTCCAGGGCGCGAGCGAGCCGCAAGACAGGGACGTAAAACCCGCAAGACCTCTTCGTCCTCGCCATTTGGCCACAAGACGAGGAGAGCAGTTTTAATAGAGAGCCAAATCCCTTAATCTCCAGATAGAAATCAGCTGAACAGCCGAATGGCGAAAGGACAGAGAATATCCCCGACGCCGGGCTGCGCATCGCGTGTCCAGCTCCTTATTTAATCAGCTGCTGCCGTATTTATAAAGGGTGACTCAAGGCTAACCGGCAGCGGCCCTCCTCTCTCCACAGGCCTCATTTGCTGCATCACGGCAGGTCTCGGCCCTGCGGCCTTGTGCCGGAAAAGAGAGGCTTTGGGGCCTGCAGAGAAGTGACATGGGCGGAAGGGGAACGTTTTATCCTCGGTTCCAGCAGAGTGGGAAGGAAGGAGCACGATCCAGCCTGTTTTTCTGTGGGCGAAGAATGGATTAGTCCCCTTTTTGGCCCTCCAGAAAAGGCTATGTTTGGCACTGAATTATCCAAGAGGGCTTTTTTGCACGGAAAATAGGGCTCTGCTGTAAAAAAATGATTCAGAAAGAAGCTTGGGGTGGTAAAGGTAGATTCAGGCGTGTCGCCGTGATGGTCTGAAGCAATGGGACAAGGTTTGAGTCCAGTGGCACATGAAATTTGTTGGTCTTAAAGGTGCCGCTGGACTCAACCTGTGCTCTCTTGGGGTAAAGGGTTAGGGACTGCAGACTGTACCATTGTCTATCAGGGTCCCAAAATCACTTAGCTCTTACAGGCCCCAGAGAAACCAGGCTAGCAGTGACAAGGGCCAGGGCCTTCTCAGTGGCGGCTCCATACTGGTGGAACGAGCTCCCGGAAGACATCAGGGCCCTGCAGGACCTTTTGCAGTTCCGCAGGGCCTGTAAAACAGAGCTCTTCCACCAGACTCGCGATTAGGGCCTGTAAAACAGAGCTCTTCCACCAGACCTTAGATTAGGGAGCCGCATCCATCTACCTGAGGCCCTGGCTCCAATATTAATCAATATTACAACGCGAACATCAATATTACACCATCTTGAATAGCCCGTGCTCCGCCGATACGACCCAGACCATGTTGCCAGCTGACTGTCGGATGCTCGCCATTGTTATATTGCCCTAGCACTTTATGTATTGTTTCGGACCTATTTTATTGCAATTTTATCAATTTAACTGTTTTATCTTGTCATAATATCACGTAAGCCGCCCTGAGCCTGCTTCAGCGTGGAGGGCGGGATAGAAATTAAATAAATAAATATAGTCTGTACTACCTGTTGGCTTAAGAAGAAGAGTAGGTTTTTATACCCCACTTTTCTCTACGCTAAGGAGTCTCAAAGTGGCTTACAATCGCCTCCCCTTCCTCTCCCCACGACAGGCACCTGGTGAGGTATAGAATAATAGCATCATAGAATGTGAGAGTTGGAAGGGGCCTTGCAGGTCATCTAGTCCAACCCCCTGCACTCTGCAGGAGCACAGCCGGAAGATGGTCGTCCAGCCTCCGCTTGAAAACGTCCAGCGAAGGAGCATCCACCACCTCCCAAGGCAGTCTGTTCCACTGATCAACCACTCTGACAGTTAGGAAGTTTCTCCTGATATTTAGCTGGTAACGACCCCCTTGTAATTTCCACCCATTAGATCTAGTCTTGCAATCCGGAGCAAGAGAGAATAGATCTGCTCCATCTTCTACATGACAGCCCTTCAGATACTTGAAGACTGCAATCCTGTCCGCTCTAAGCCTTCTCTTTCCCAGGCTAAACAGACCCAACTCTTTCAGCCTTTCCTCATAAGACTTGGGTTCCAACCCTCTCGCCATCCTGGTTGCCCTCTTCTGGACACGCTTGAGCTTGTCAACATCCTTCCTAAAATGTGGTGCCCAAAACTGGACACAGGACTCCAGGTGAGGCCTGACCACAGCAGAATAGAGTGGAACTACTGTTAAGTCGCTCACTTAACAAAGTAGTCGGAGAGTGATTCAGCAAAAGATCAGCTTTATTCAACGATTGTAGCACAATTCCAACACGGATCAACATCTGATAGCCTTTTTAAACTCTCCCGGCTAATATAGCCACGCC
>NW_015173149.1:709860-710001 GCF_001447785.1 Gekko japonicus | reverse complement strand
TAACATTACATTTCTATGAGGTGATTCACATACATGTTTAGGCATTCAATGACAGCTATTGAATACAGTATAACTACCAACTCCCGTGATCTGGACACAATGCTTCTGTTTATGCATCCTAAGATTGCATTAGCTTTCTTC
>NW_015173149.1:709551-709697 GCF_001447785.1 Gekko japonicus | reverse complement strand
GTCACCCAGCTGGCTTCATGTGGAGGAGTGGTGAATCAAACCCAGTTCTACAGAGTAGGGTCCTCTGCTTTGAACCACCACACCACGCTGGGTCTCTATGTAGGCTCTTGTACTCTAAGTTGGTTCCCACTATGTAATTTTTGCAT
>NW_015173149.1:702268-708632 GCF_001447785.1 Gekko japonicus | reverse complement strand
CAGGAGACTAACACAATTTGTGGCAGAGGAGGAGCTTGCGTGAGTCACGGCTCACTTCCTCAGATAACTGAAGAAGTCAGCAGTGACTCAGCGAAGCCTCCTCCCCCCCACATTTTGTTAGTCTTTTAAGGTGCTACTGGACTCTTGCACATTTTCTTAATTATTATTTCACTCTTGGAAGGACTAAGCCCTGCGCAGTGAGAGCAAGTTGTGGGGCTCTCCTATGGTCCCCTTTAGGAAGGACTGCAAGTTTAGCCACAAAGTATAGATAGGGGCTCTGGGGCAAGTGATGCTCTGTATTCTTGGTGCTTGGGGGGGGGGCAACAGTGGGAGGGCTTCTAGTGTCCTGGCCCCACTGCTGGACCTCCTGATGGCACCTGGTATTTCTGGCCACTGTGTGATACAGAGTGTTGGACTGGATGGGCCTTTGGCCTGATCCAACATTGTCATCTCTTTGAACATGAAGTTGAGCAAACTCTGGAGGAAGACGGGAGGGCCTGGCATGATGTGGTCCACGGGGTTACAAAGAGTCGGACTCGACTGTGTGACTGAACAACAACAGAAAGGAATACTTCTAGTGGTGGGGTGCTCAACCTGGGAGTGAGACCATTTATGGTCTTAAAGATTACACAAACCGGATTGATCCTGCATTGAGCAGGGGGCTGAACCATTTGGCCTGTACGGGCCCTTTCAACTCTATGATTTTGTCCTTCTACCTGGAGGACATGAGGCTAACTCAGCACATTTGGAAACACTGCTTCGTTGGCAAGTTTTGCTCTGCATGCAAAAGTGGAGCACCAGGAAAAGTTGCCTTCGAGAGAAATCCATTCAGGCATCCCTTCCCGCCCCGGGTAAATGGAACAGCATCCATGTGTGCTTCCAGAGGCTACACGGAAGGGAAAATTCCAGCATGCTTTCCCTTCAATGCAGTACCATGACTGGAAAAACTGGACTGGGCATGGCGATTCTTCTTGCCTTGCGACTATTGACAGCAGGGGCCTAACTTAGTACTCGTCGTATCTGCTGCTAAGTAAGTTTGTACAGGATGGTCGTCTCACAGTATAATCCTGCAAAGAGTCCTTTAAGACCAACAAAGTTTTATTCAAGGCGTGAGCTTTCATGTGTAGTGAGAGGAAACTGGTGTAGTGAAAGGAAGGGTATAAATAAAGAAATAAATAGTTTTATTCACACAACAACCCTGTGAGGCAGGGGAGTGTGTGTGTGACTGGCACAAGGTAACCCAGCAATCTTCACTGAGTGGGAATTCGAACCCATGCTTCCCAGTTCTCACCTACTCTGACATTCTAACCACTACACCACATTTGTTCTGATGTACTGTTGAATAAGGAAAATTACAATTTCTGTAGCCCTCTTAGAATGAACTACAGCCAATGTAGTATGCTAGAGCAGGGGTGTCAAACATGCGGCCCGGGGGCCAAATTAGGCCCCTGGAGAGCTTCTATCAGGCCCGCAGTGGAACTGGCTGTATTCTGCTGCATCTTCCAGTTCTGCTGCTGCTGCGTCATCGTAGGTTTGCAGCTTAAAGATACGCATCTGAGCAGCATACTCAAGATTGCAACAGCACAGACATTTTGATGCAATAATTCAGAGTTATCAGACACTGTTAAATAAACAAAATATTGCAAGAGTGCTCATGTTTTAAGCATGTTTTTATTTTAAGTAAAAAAAACCTTTGTGTTAGTGTCCTTTATAAAGTTTATATCTCCGCTACCTGACATTACATTTTATGAAACACATGGCCCGGCCCAACAAGCGCTAATTTACGTCAGATCCGGCCCTCATAACAAATGAGTTCGACACCCCTGAGCTAGAGTGTAGGACTTTAACGGCAGAGTCTTGGGTTCAGATCACCCTTCAACCATGTCATTTGTTGCATGACCTTGGACTAGTAACTTTTGTCTTGGCCTAACCCTACCTCTCAACGTTGTTGTGACCGTGACATGAGGAGGGAAGCTTGTGTATGCTGCCCCGAAGTTTTTGGAGGGTCGCCTATGCAAAGGAAAGGCAAAGAACCTGTAAAGGAGGTCTATTTTCCCTCTCCAGATTCTCCCAGTGGGAACTGACCAAATTCTCTCTTCTGTGCCACTTTGATCCTCCTTACGGGGTCATAGGATGTTATAAGGTTGTTGCACTGATTTTTTTTAAAAAAATATGTTATTTATAGTCTGCATTTCTCATTGGGATTTAGGGTGGATTCCACTTCTTCTGTTTGATCCTGGTTTCCATTCACTTTGCCCGCTGGCGGTGTTTTTATGTTATGTTTTAAGGAAAGGCTGGATTAAAAACAAAGAGGAAACCCCCTAAAATCAAATTAACAAACACACCAAACTCTCGATAATGTGATCCGGAGCATGTTTATTTGGAAGAATGTTACACTGAGTTCCAGAATTAGCAAAGGTTTGGCGGCAACTTAAAGGCTACCTCAAGCAGGTTTCTGGAGAGGAGGCATGCAGCTTTGAGAACGACAGGAGTAATCCGTCCATGAATGTTAGCTGCATAATGTGTCTTTTGTAGGACCGGCAAAAAAAAGCATCCATACAACTATTAAGAAAGCTGTCCCCCTTTTTGGAAGACTTCATGCAAGGAGAAGCAGGCTTTGAGTTCTGGAAACTCCCGCTGGGGCTTGATTTTTAAAACACTGATGCAAAATGGTCTGGTAGTTATGTATGTAGTGAATGTTATTGCTTATTGAATGTAATGGATATTTATACCTGACTAGGATGAAATAATGATACACTATGCACTTGACTAAATGATGATTATAAACAGAGCACATTAGTTTGTTATAAGGTTTCTGCAGTGTATATTTATTTGTTGCTAGAACCTCCAGGTGGGGCCTAGAGATCCCCCGGAATTACAACTTGTCCCCAGACAACAGAATCATAAAATCATAGAATTGGAAGGGACCTCCAGGGTCATCTAGTCCAACCCCGTGCACAAGGCAGGAAATTCACAAATACCTCCCCCTCCACACCCGCAGTGACCATTGGTCCACGCCCAGAAGATGACCAAAAAACCTCCAGGATTGCCTCCTGACCCCAAAGTGGCAATCAGCATTTCCCTGGGCGTGTAAGAAAGGGCCACGAGAACTAAGCACTGAGGCAGGCAACCCTTCCTGCCCTCCCTCTCATGAGCTGCCTAAATTCGCAGAATCAGCATTGCTGACAGACAGCCATCTAGCCTCTGCTTGAAAACCTCCAAAGGAGGAGAGCCCACCACCTCCCGAGGAAGCCTGTTCCACTGAGGAACCGCTCAAACTGTCTGGAAGTTCTTCCTAATGTTGAGCCGGAAACTCTTCTGATTTAATTTCAACCCGTTGGTTCTGGTCCGACCTTCTGAGGCAACAGAAAACAACTCCGCACCCTCCTCTAGATGACAGCCCTTCAAGTACTTGAAGATGGTTATCATATCACCTCTCTGTCATCTCCTCTCCAGGCTCAACATACCCAGCTCCTTCAGCCTTTCCTCACGGGACTTGGGCTCCAGGCCCCTCACCCTCTTCATTGCCCTCCTCTGGACACGTTCCAGCTTGTCAATCTCCTTAAATTGTGGTGCCCAACACTGAACACAATATTCTAGATGAGGCCTAACCAGAGCAGAGCAAAGTGGTACCGTCACATCTCGTGATCTGGACACTATGCTTCTGTTGATACAGCCCAAAATCGCATTTGCCTTTTTAGCAGCCGCATCACAGAGAGATCAGTTCCTCTAAAGCAGTGATGGCGAACCTTTTAGAGACCGAGTGCCCAAACTGCGACCCAAAACCCACTTATTTATCGCAAAGTGCCAACACGGCAATTTAACCTGATTACTGAGGTTTTACTTTAGAAAAAACCACTCATACATTAACTTAAGATGATTTAAACAAAGTAAGGAAAGCAATCCCAAATGCTTTCATTTACTTAAAATTATTTGGCAGAGAATTCGACACTTTAATGATGGTCTGGGCCTGGCTGGGGCGATGGCCCGCGTGCCCACAGAGAGGGCTCTGAGTGCCACCTCTGGCCCCTGTGCCATAGGTTTGCCACCACTGCTCTAGAGAGAAAAGGCCACCCCAGCCGCCAAAGCTTTCGCAAGGGGGAAACAATGCTCTTTATCGTTCTCAAAAGGCACAAAGAGCACCGATTGCATTTAACCAGAGGCAGTTTCTAAGAGGCCACAGCAAGCCTCCTGCTTCTTTTGGCTGCAACATCCCCAGATACACTTACTCCATTTGTACTCCTCCTTTCTCCCCTATGGGGACCCAAGGCGGCGTATGTCATTCTCCTGCCCTCCATTTTACTCCCACAACAACCCGGTGAGGTAGGCTAGGCTGACCGGCACCCCACCCCAGTCAGCTTCCGTGGCATGAGCGGGGATTCAAACTAGGGTTGCCGGGTGAGGCTGACAAGCCGGCAGGGGACTTTCCAGGAGTCTCCGGGAGAGGGAAGGGAAGGAGCACCAGTCGGAAGGGAGATCTGGCTGTCAGATTTAAAGGGACTGCATTCCTTTTAAATGCCTTCCCTCCGTTGGAAATAATGGAGGACGGGGGCAGTGCTCCCTCTAAGCTGTGGAGTCTCGTGAGCAAACGTTCTACTTTGTGAGCTCCTGGCATTAAAGTTGTGAGCAAGCGATTCGGCTGCTGCATAAATCAGTTTGCTCTGGAGCCTTCCTCAGCCAAGACAAAAATGTGTGAGCCGGAGTATTGTGTAGTGGGTTTGCCGCATGGATGAAAGCCAAAGACTGGCATAGTGCATAGCACGATTTATTGGCACACAACAAGACAAGGGACTAACGGCCGGCTGGCCAACTATATACACCCCTGGGACACACCCCTGGGTCCCGTTGGTAGGTTTGAATCTTCCGCCCCGGTTCCCATTGGCTCCCCCAGTGGAAGGACTAGGAGCCTAGTCCCTATTGTTCTCCTAGAGTCAAGCTCTGGGGTAATCGCTGGCCCTAGTGCCGGTCAGCGGACACAACATGGAGGCTAAAAAACTGTGAGCTAGCTCACACTAACTCAGCTGAGAGGGAACACTGGTGATGGGGGCACCTTCTTTTGGGGCTCATAAAATCGGACCCCCCCTGGTCCAATCTTTTTGAAACTTTCATGTTTTTTTGTTTTTAAGGAGAGGCACCAGATGCTCTCCTTTGGTGCCTGTACCTCAAAAAACAGCTCCCCCTCCCGAGCCCCAAACACCCATGGATCTATTCTCCACTATATCCTATGGGGACTGGTCTCCATAGGGTGTAATGGAGCACCCAGCAGACATTCTCCCCCCTTTCTCATAACCCTGAAGTGGAGGGAGGGCCGCCAAACCAGGGTTTTACCCGAACTGGTGATCAAAGAAATCACAAGCAGATCTGTAGTCAAAGCACGCTAGATAAATGCAACAATAATTATATGGAAAGCAAAGTCAATCATAATGCCAAACTCATATATATTATTGTAGAATCACAAATATAATAAGGGACAATTGTCCGAACTGGTGATCCACAACCTTCATCCAAAGATGGATCTCCCAAATACTAGCCCAACACCACACTGGCTCTGCACCCGCCAATGTTTGGAAAACAGAGATTTTCTTTCTTTCTTTAGGAAAATAGAGATTTTTATTTTAAAAAACCCTTTCAACATACAAACTCAGAAAACATTTTCAAAATTTCAACATTCACCATACAAACCACGAAATACAGCACAAATAACCAATTAGAATTGGCTCAGATCTAAGATAATACCTGAAGTTACTTTCAGAACACTGATTTAAAATTTGCCTGTAAAGGTATGTGTTTATTATATACGATTGTTGCCTGAAGAGATGTCTTGTACTGTGTCATGCAATTCTCTGGCGTCTTCAGCCTGGACATAGTTAAGAAGAAGAAGAAAAGATTGGATTTATACCCCGCCCTTCACTACGTGAAGGAGTCTCAGAGCAGCTTACAAGCTCCTTCCCCTCCCCCTCCCCACAACCGACACCCTGTGAGGGAGGTGGGGCTGAGAGAGCTCTGGACAGAAACGGCTCTTTTTCAAGGACAGCTCTTGTCAGAACTACGGCTTGCCCAAGGTCATCCAGCAGGTGCAAGTGGAGGAGTGGGGAATCAAACCCGGTTCTCCCAGATTAGAGTCTGCGCACTTAACCAGGACACCAGACTGTTTTTGCTAACCTATTTCTGTACTTCATCTGCAGACATCTATTGTACTTACGTTGTATTGTATTAGAAACTTGGGCCAGTGTTCCCTCTATGTTGGGTTAGTGTGGACTAGCTCACAGTTTTTCAGCCTCCAGCTCACACATTTTGTGAGCCAGTCTGGTGTCGTGGTTAAGTGCGTGGACTCTAATCTGGGAGAACCGGGTTTGATTCCCCA
>NW_015173149.1:666622-700985 GCF_001447785.1 Gekko japonicus | reverse complement strand
TGGGGCCTCCCCCGAGCTACTCCCGCCGGCCCTTCCCCCTCTCTCTCTCCCGCCCTCCCTCCCGCCTTCTCCTCCCAGCCTTCCTCCAAGGGGCCCGGGGGCGGTGGTGGTGGTGTGTGCCGGAGGTGGATCTCCGCCTCCCCCCACCTCGCTTCAGCTTGTAGCCGAACAACAGCCCTGCAAGGTAGGTGAGGCTAAGAACAGTGGGAGGGGCTTCTGGTCTCCTGGCCCCAGGGCTGGAGCCTCCCCATGGCATTTTTGACACAGGAGAGTGTTGGACTGGATGGGCCGTGGGCCTGATCCAGCACTGGCTTCTCTTATGTTCTTATGGATAAGCATATGGAGCAGAGGTCCATCAGTGGGCCATTAGCCGCAAGGTATAGATAGGAACTCTCAGTCTGGGGCGAGTGATGCTCTGTATTCCTGGTGCCTGGGGGGGGGGGGAACAGGGGGAGGGCTTCTAGTGTCCTGGCCCCACTGCTGGACCCCCTGATGGCCCCTGGTATTTTTGGCCACTGTGTGACATATAAGCATATGGAGCAGAGGTCCATCAGTGGGCCATTAGCCGCAAGGTATAGATAGGAACTCTCAGTCTGGGGCGAGTGATGCTCTGTATTCCTGGTGCCTGGGGGGGGGGCAACAGGGGGGGAATTTTAGTGTCCAGACCCCACTGCTGGACCTCCTGATGGCATTTTTGGCCACTGTGTGAAACAGAGTGTTGGACTGGATGGGCCACTGGCCTGATCCAACATGGGCTTCTCTTATGTTCTTAAGGACGGCGGCTGGGCGGAGGCCAGAGACCAACCCAGTGGCGGGTGGTGAAGGACTTGACGTTTAGGTCAGTGCGGATTTTCCTGGCCGAGACCAATTCCGCACTGACATTTTTGTCACTCGTTCTTCCCTATCGCTTTCGGTCGTTTCTCTCCTCCCTTTTTTTTTGGGGGGGGGAACCCCTGAAGCAGTAAGGACAAATGAGTTACAAAAATGTCTCTGCGGAATTGAGGGAAGCCTCATGCCGCGTGGGGAGCTTAGCCCGGCTGTTCCTGAGTAGAGTTCCGCACTGCCCTGGCTGGCTGTCTCCCGCTGCAGACACTGGGTAGGCATCCCCCCCCCCCCCCGCCCTGCCCTCCTCCCACCTTTTGCCTGATCCCGGGTGGCACGGGTCCTCAGGATGGGGAGAATGTAGGGGAAAGGACAGCTGGCCTCCCTACATCTGATGCAAAAAAATAAAAATCTTATGCTGGAGTAAAAATCTTTATGGTTCCCGTTCGCTTCTGCTGCGGCAGAGCAGACTCTCCTGGTCGCCTCTCGGGATTGATGACTTCCTGCAGGCGGGTTCCTGTTTGGAGAGGCTTGACTCTATGCAATTGATAGCCGTTCTCGGCTGCCTGGAAATGTAGCATTTTGGGTTCCCCAAAGTCTTGTTTTTCTTCCCTTGAGCGCCCCAGCGTCATTTGCTTGACATGTGTGTTGAGATTGACATCCCATCCCATCCCGTGAACTTTCCCTCTTTTATTTCCTTTTCTAACATCCCAAAATTCCTGTTTGTTGCTAAACCATCCTAACTAATTTTTTTTTTTGGTAAACTTCTGCGAGGTTGTTCGAGGCAGTTTGCAAAACGCAACAAACCGGAATGCTGGCTGGGGGTGTGCGCGCCGATCTGCTTTCTAATTATTGCTCTTTGGGTGGTGGAAGGGAGGGGTGAGCTGTAATTATGATAGGTGTTAATAGAAATGACAGGAAACTTGCAGAAAGGCCCTGTGGAGGAACATCCTGTCTAAATTAGCATGAAGCTGCTATAGCTGTGTCATCCCAAAGGAAGTGGGGACTTCTGGGAGAGACGTCTTTGTTGAAGCTCCGATCTGCATATCGTCTGGTACAGGCTCCCGTAGCTGCCTTTCTTGCCTCCTCCGAAGTAACAAGTCTGCAGAGATGTGAGTTTGGGGTTCCGGGCTGTGTTCAGCGGCGTTTGCACGCCTTGTGGCTTTGGGTCAGAGACGTCTGGCTTTTTTTGGTTTTGTTTCTGGTTACGTGGTTCCTTCCTTGCAGCTGCGCCTGGCTCTTCTCCCTCCCAGCTTTTACAGGGATGGTTCTAGCATTGCATCAGGGGATATTTTGTGCTGTAATCCAGTAATACGGCCAGGGCGAGCGCTCATGGAACCGCTGCTCGAAGGGATGGGTGTGGTGAGCTGCGTGGATACAGCAGCAGCAGCAGCCCGGCTGGCCCGCATGGTAACTCTGCCCACTCATCGGCACTGAAGAGCTGTACGGCTGGCTATTTATATAAATTGGGCCCAGCTTCAAGCTGGGCGCACAGATTTAGAAGGAACAGTTGTCATATTTTAAGTATTAAATGCGTGTGGTATGAGTGCTACGCTGCCGTGGGTAAGTTTAGACACAGGGCCCTGCTGGTCTTGGGGAGTGGGGGAGGGAGGGCTGCTGCCACACAGACTCACCCCCCCTCCCCTCCCCTTCAAGTGCATACCATGCCTGCCTGCCTGCTTTGTCATTGCCACATTCACTTTCTGTTGGTGAGTCTTTGGAAATTAAAAACCCCAAAGAGTAATTGCGTCTGTCTGTCTGAAGGGCAGAATGTCCTGGAACTTTGGGGACTCTCGCTAGGTCTGACTGGGGTTTTCGGGGGGGGGGGGGTGGTCCTTCGGATTGATGTTCCTGACTTCACTAAAGTTTATTCTCTGATTCTTTCCCCCTCTATCCTGTGTGCATCGAGTGCATTTGTGGCCCCCTTGCTCTCAAAATTCTGAGTGCCTAAAAAGTTCATATTTGGTTCTTATTGAAGTAATCCTTTATGCAAGGGAAGGCTCTGAAAAGAAATTAATTTGTGTTGGACAGCAAGCGAGTTGAGTTCTGCGAATGTGAAGGTGAGCAGCTTCAGTCTGGGTGCTGGAGAGGCAGCCAGATCAATTTCCTAAATAAGTATGAAAATGGTTTAAACTTTGTGAGCAGCTCTCGACAGTGTAGCCTGAGAAGCCCGTCTCTGTCCAGCGGGGGTGGGGGGGTAGCGGAAGCCTGGTTATTTGTTGTTCGGGCTGCTGCGTCCCACGGTCTTGGGGTGGAGGACGTGATGTTAAAGACATTGTTAGCTAATTCATAATTATGATTTCAGGTGGAAAGTGATACCGTCACAACGCTCACATCTGAAATGTTTTGTCATTGCATTAACTGGTACTCTTCTCAGCTCTTAATGGGATTTACCATGCAGGCCTAAACGGGGGTTACTCCAGTCTAAGCCAACGGAAGCCTGCCCAGAGTTACACTGTTGATTTCTGAAATCTTGCCTGCCCTCTGTTTGGCGTGGCCTCTGTACTTTGCATTGTAACGGATGAATATTAGTGATCTGTAGTAATTTTTTGAAATGGAAGGTGCTGTGGTCGATGTCTGTCAAGTAGGCTGCCTGTCTTCTCCTGAAAGCCCTTCTTTCTTGTACCAGATATTTGGCCTGTTATGGTAATGGAAGGGGACATTCTGCACATGCTCAGAGGGGTTGTGGTGACTTCGGGATTAAAAGGGACCCTTCTGTTGTTTCACTCCTGTATGGATCCTGGTGCTTGGTTTGAGGTTACTCTGTGATGTTAGATTCTGAAATCATTCTGGAGTGAGTGGTTTGGGACCTGTTGCCGCAGGAGAAGGAAAAAAAAGCGAATCAAGGAATATTAAAGAGGCATCATGATGGATGTCAGGTATGAAGAAGAGGAGAGTATGGTGATGCGGCACATCCTGTGATGCAGCACACCACTAGAACAGGGGTTAGGTAAAGGTAAAGGTTTCCCTTGCTTGAAAGCCAGTTGAATCCGACTCTAGGGATGTAGTGCTCATCTCCGTTTCCAAACCAAAGAGCCAGCGCTGTCCAGAGACGTTTCCGTGGTCATGTGGCCGGCATGACTAAACACCAAGGCGCACGGAAAGCTGTTCCCTTCCCACTGAAGCGGTACCTATTTATCTACTTGCAATTTCTTGCTTTCGAACTGCTAGGTTGGCAGGAGCTGGAACTAGAGACGGGAGCTCACTCTGTCATGCGGCACTTGGGTCTCGAACTGCTGAACTACCGACCTTCCAATATGTTGTTGAAGGCCTTCCGGTCTGCAGTTCAGCGTCTTAACCACTTGAGCCACTGCAGCCCCCAGAACAGGGGCTAGTCCAACATATAACCAAAGGGACACTGGAAGGAAGAAGAGTGAAGAAAGGCCCACGAGGCAAATATGAGAGGAGAAGGTACGGAGACAGATGCTGACCTGGAAAGGCTTGCCTGAAGCCAAAGAGAGTGGACAGCTGTCAAAGGACAATCTGCAGATTGAAATGTCTGGCAGATTATTAAATCAGGGTGCAGCTGCTGCCTTAGTAATTTAGGACTGGTGTAGCAGCCTGAATAGCCCTGGCTAGCCTCGTCTCGTCAGAGCTTGGAGGCTAAGCGGGTTTGGCTACAGGACAAAGTTTGAGTCCAGTGGCACCTTGAAGACCAGCAGAGTTTAATGTTGGAATTAAGCTTTTTTGTGCATACACACTTCAGACGCTTGAAGACGTGTGCACGCACGCGAAAGTATCTGAAGAAGTGTGTACGCAAACGAAAGCTTACACCCGGAATAAAACGGTGTTGGTCTTAAAGGTACCACTGGGCTCCAGCTTTCTTCTGTTGCTTCAGACCAACACAGCTACCCACCTAAATCTAGGATTGGCTACAGTTAGTCCTTGGATGGGAGACCACCAAGGAAGTCCAGGGTTTCCGCACAGAGGAAGGCAACTGCAGCTCACCCCTTTTCATCTTTTGCCTTGAAGAACCCACGGTCCTGGAGTTAGCATGAGTCAGCTATGACTCGATTGGACACAATTATTAATATATCCATATCCATTGTTCAGTCAGTTCCATGTTTAAACCCTGAAAGTTACTTCCAGCTGACATAAAGGGGGGATGAGTGGGTGACTCTGCTAGATCACTTGAGTTGGCACCGGCTTCCTCATCATTGATCTGAGGTATCATTGTGCGTTACGCCACGTGAGTGCCTTTTGGTTGTTAGAAGTCATTTTAACTGTGCCAAAGTAAGCTCTCTTTTCATCCCTCCCCGCTAGGTCTGTCATTTTCAGTGTTCCTTTTTTTAAAAATAGAGTTTTATTTGTTTATATATAGAAAGGGGGGAAGGGAAAAGAAGGGGGGGGAAGAGAACACAGTTGTATAAAAATGCCAAATTAGCATTCTGCATGCAAAACCTCTCCTGAAAGTTTCACAACTATTGTAACCATCTTTCTTGTTGTTCTTCATTTAGTCTTAGTTTCTATGTTTTAACCAATCATAAAACGCCCTCCATGGTCCCATAAAATCTTCTTCCATTTTTCCTTTTAGTATATTTATCAGTCTGTCCATTTCAGGACATTCCATAATCTTCATTATCATTGCATTAAGCATTGGGATTTTCAATGTCCTCCATGTCGTTGCGAATAAGATTCTGGCTGCTGTTATGTAAAATAAAGTATCTATGTTTTTTATCTAAGTCATCTGGTAGACAGTTTAATAACAAGAATACTTATGGTTTAAAAACTATCGTAATATTCAACACTGATTGTAAGGGAGTATGTACTCCTATCCAATATTTATGAACCTTTTTACATGTCCACCACATATGATCGTATGATCCAACA
Source organism: Gekko japonicus (assembly GCF_001447785.1). Classification (NCBI taxonomy): domain Eukaryota; kingdom Metazoa; phylum Chordata; class Lepidosauria; order Squamata; family Gekkonidae; genus Gekko; species Gekko japonicus. The sequence goes on along the minus strand of NW_015173149.1, from coordinate 695,333 downwards.
TGATTATTACATTTCCAACATTTGTTACTCAAGTTTTTATACATTTTAGCTAATCTATATGGGGTTTGTTGTTGTTCAGTCGCACAGTCGAGTCCGACTCTTCGCGACCCCATGGACCAGCTCCCGCCAGGCCTTCCTGTCTTCCGCCGTCCTCTGAAGTTGGCTCAATGTCATGTTCGTTGCATCTTTGACACTGTCTAACCATCTCATCCTTTGCCGTCCCCGTCTTCTTTGACCTTCAATCTTTCCCAGCATCAGGGTCTTCTCCAGTGAGTGCTCCCTTCTCATATATGGGGTTAGATGCCATCTATAGAGCATTTTATACAAATTTTCTTTAAATGCAACTGATTTGGTCAACTTGATATTCACATTCCACATTTTACTCCATTGTGACAGATCTATGAAGTGTCCCTGTTCCTTGACCCCACCACCTATGGGCATGCTGCTGCTGCAGCAGCACTATCCTTAGGAATGTAATTGGCAGGTTGACGGTCCCAGACTTGGTCCTTTGCATCGCCAGTCAAAACAGCCTTGTGAATAAGAATTTGTGAAAAGTCAGTAGCTCATGAGCTTGCCTGTCCTAGTTACATCAATGTTCTTTGTGGCATATTACCAACTTGAAGAAGAGATTGGATTTATACCCCACCCTTCACTACCCAGAGGAGTCTCAGAGTGGCTTACAAACTCCTTTCCCTTCCCCTCCCCACAACAGACACCCTGTGAGGGAGGTGGGGCTGAAAGAGCTCTTGACAGAAACCGCTCTGTTTCAAGGACAGCTCTTATCAGAACTACTGCCCAAGGTCATCCAGCCAGGTGCAAGTGGAGGAGGAGTGGGGAATCAAACCCGGTTCTCCCAGATTAGAGTCCGCGCATTTAACCACTACACCAAACACCAACTTAAGAGAAAAAGCAGGAGCTCTTCACCTCCCATTTGCAGAAATATCCTGCGTGGAGCCAGTTTGCTTTGCCATGGGTGAGTGAGCGAGTAGTGGTTCATTGGTTTTACGCAGTGGTGTAAGTTGAAAATGTGAGTTGCCTGCCGGGGGCTTTTGCCTTACGCTTTGCAAGGTGGCTGCTGGACCGGGCACACAGAATTGGCCAGGTCAGGGATGGGTAATGTTTCTGGCCATAGCCAGCTGCGGAAATAGGAGCAGCATCCGACTCAGAGCCCTGAAGAGCAGGCCGAGACCCACATGTGGCTTGTTGTCCCATTCTACTGCCCTTGAAGTGACTTAATTTTGTTTAGTCCCAGAGGCCTTCTGAAAAATTGTAAAGTAGGTTGTGGGCCAGCCAAAACGCTCTTGTGGCTGGATGTGGCCCTTTCGGCTGCGATTTGCACACTTCTGGGCTGGGCTCAGCGAGCTGCTGATGTTCTTCCCTTGACCATATGCATATATTCATGCCTCTGGCAGGTGTCGCCCACAAAGGCTAGGTGCGTGTGGCTCAAATGATGTCCTGCAAAGAACCTGCTGCTGACGTTGTCCTTTTGCTGCTGAGTGTGTGTGTGTGTGAGAGAGCGAGCGTGTGGGTGTTTTGTGTCCTCCCTGCTACTAAGCAGTTGCCAAGTCTTGCGCTGGTGGCATAAAGGGCTTCACAACGATTGTCCAATTCTTGAATTTCCCATTACGGCTTGTGAATGTTCTGTTTATTGTTTCTCACATCTTGGCATGTTACCCTCTTGGGCTCTTGTCTTTGTGTTTCCCCCCCCTAAACTGCCCAATGTTATTTACGTCCTCGACTTGTAGGATCCAAATCCAATTTGCCTGTTGATTCATTGTCTCTTGCAGCTCTTTGGATCCATGTATTAGCCTCGCCAGCCTGGTTCTTCTCTTTGTACCCCCTACCCTTCCTCCGGGCAGTGCCTCATTTGGCGCTCGAGTTATTAAAAGGACGCTGGTTAACCTAACATAATAAAGATCAGGGCGGGGGAGACAACAGCTTCCTGATTTTTTTTGAGGCTAATTAGCTGCACAACATCTGACGAGCAATAGGCCTGTGGTCTGCTGAGATTCAAGCAGGTGGGTGCCTTCAGTTTGAAACCGCCTTAATTAAGCTTGTTGGGCCGACGGGAACATTTGTTGCTTCTGTGCCGTCCTCGGCAGCGGCTCAGAGGCAGGATTATTTAATCCATGCTGGAAATCTGATTATTGTCTCCAAACAGATGAACTGATGCTGTTCCTTCAGTTTTGTATTTCAGCAGTGTCCCCCCCCCCACCTTGTTCTGAAAAGTCCCATAAGAACGCTCTGCTCTGCACCCGCGAGTGTCCAGATTGCTGGATTTTTTTCACAGTTGCATCGGTTTCCTTGCCCTCTTTTCTTTTTTGTGCAGTGAAATCTCGGCTGGTTTAATGATGTAAGTTGTTTTGAGTTCCATTGAGTGGAAGCAGAACAGGATATAAATATTTTAAGTACAATAAATAGACGCATATTCCTCTTTTGTTTAGGAAATGTACGTCCTGCCTCTCTGCCCCATTAGGGCCACCAAGACTGCTAATAATTAAACAACATTAAAAGAGTCTTGAAGAAACCAAGTTGGGGAAGTGGCTAGGAGCGCTTTGTATTATCTCTCTCAACTGCACCAATCGGCCACCTACCTAGATTGTTCTGATCGATGTCTCTTGTCATTTTGAGGCTAGGTAACTGTAATGCGTTACACTTGGGACTGCCCTTGGAAACGGTTCAGAAACTTCAATTGGTGGTACAGAATGCTGCTGCTAGATTATTGAGCCAGTCTGGTATCGTGGTTAAGTGCGCGGACTCTAATCTGGGAGAACCGGGTTTGATTCCCCACTCCTCCTCCACTTGCACCTGGCTGGCTGACCTTAGGCAAGCCCTAGTTCTGATAAGAGCTGTCCTTGAACAAAGAGTCATTTCTGTCAAGAGCTCTCTCAGCCCCACCTCCATCACAGGGTGTCTGTTGTGGAGAGGGGAAGGGAAAGGAGTTTGTAAGCCCCTCTGAGACTCCTTTGGGTAGTGAAGGGCAGGGTATAAATCCAATCTCCTCCTCCTCTTCCTCAACCGAGTTTGATTCCCCACTCCTCCACTTGCAGCTGCTGGATGACCTTGGGCAAGTCGTAGTTCTGTCAGAGCTGTTCTTGAAAAAAGAGCATTTTCTGTCAAGAGCTCTCTCGGCCCCACCTCCCTCACAGGGTGTCTGCTGTGGGGAGAGGAAGGGAAAGGAGTTTGTAAGCCGCTCTGAGACACCTTTGGGTGGTGAAGGGCCATGGGGTATATACACAATCTTCTCTTCTTCTTGATTGGTTTCCACTGGTGTGGTTGTTCAGGCAGCTTCATGGGCGACCTGTTGTGTTTCTGGGCACAATTTAAAGAGCTGGTTGCTACCTTTAAAGCCCTTCATGGCCTGGGACTCATGCGCCCAGTGGACTGCCTTTTCCTGTATGACTGTGTGCCAAGTAAGGGCATCTCTGTTTTGGCAGTTCTCTGTATTAGGGAGATTTGCCGTTCTGCACCCCATGCTTATTTTCATTGGCCATGGCCAATGGAATGGCTGGCTAGACAGGGTACAGAAAGCTCTTCCATTAAAAAAAAGGGAAATCATTTTCAGTGCACCTTTGGGGAAATATCTAATGTCTCTGACTGGCAGCTGGTGGTGATATATGTTGAAGGACGTGCAGTTAACGCGGTGTATTTTTTGTGTGTGTTTCAACTGTGTATGTTTAAATCTGGTGAGCCACCTTGGATGTTATGGAAAGGTGGGGTATAAATATATAAAATAAATAAAATAAATGTATCTTAAAACCAGTTGAAACCTGTAGAATTCGTGATGTAAAGGTCATTTGAATTGTGCTGAAGATTTTATTGGGCACAGTGAGTATTCATAACATTAAAAGGTGACCTGGCTGGTTTCATGTCCTTTCTAGGTTTCAGTTGTTGTGATTTTTGCAGGCCAAATAAGGTGTGTGTTTGGCTGATAATGACATATCCTCCAGGGCTGGGCAAACAGTTATGGGGATACAGTTTCACTTTCTCTCGGAGCTCAACACTCTTGGCTTCGCAGTCCTTTTGCACGGTCTAACCTGCTGAATCACTGCTTCGAGCAAGTGAACTCAGTTTCGTGTAGTGAATCAAATCGAAGCTTTTCAGCATGAGCTCAGATGGGGAAAAGCTCGGCCCAATTAATGATTCACCCTTCATATGTCATGTGAAGTGTTTGTATTTTGCACCTGGGTACCAGCAACTGGAGGCAGGGTTATCTTCTAAGCAGCTGCTTTTGGATGCTGTGAGGGCAAAGAAAGTGACAGGGAAGGCAGTCTAAATGGAGAACAGTTTGGCAAAATGTAGTGGAAAGAAGAAAGGAAAAATTAAATGGCTGAGGGTCAGAATTAAATGGCTGAGGTTGTTTACTGCTACTGATAATTGGAACTGGTTCCGGTTAAGGATGACAGTACAGACATTTCCCCATCCCTCGTAACCCCTACTCCAGAGAGGCTGGGGAGTTGGAATTTCTGCCGCCATCTTGTATATTCTATACTGTATATGTATGTTCTTATCCATTGATATTTATTGCTTTGTTTTAATTTAGATTCTAAATTGATGCTCTGTATATTTTTTTGTCATAAGCCGCCCTGAGCCCTACTTGGTGGAGAGCCAGTTGGGTGTCGTGGTTAAGTGCGCAGACTCTAATCTGGGAGAATCGGGTTTGATTCCCCACTCCTCCACTTGCAGCTGCTGGATGACCTTGGGCAAGCCATAGTTCTGCCAGAGCTTTCCTTGAAAAAGAGCAGTTTCTGTCAGAGCTCTCTCAGCCCCACCTTTATCACAGGGTGTTGTCTGTTGTGGGGAGGGGAAGGGAAAGGAGTTTGTAAACTGCTCTGAGACTCCTTTGGGTAGTGAAGGGCGGGGTAGAAATCCAATCTCTTCCCTCTTCTTCTACTTGTTGGAAAGGGCGGCCTAGTAAATCCAATTTAATAAATGGATAAATTACTGCGCAGCCCAGCAGTACTTTGGTTTTGTTTATATCTAGATTATGACTTTTCACTTACTAATGTATTAGAATTTTTTTTAAAAGAAAATTCACCTGAAATTTGGTCTGTTACATTGAAAGGTTGGTCTAGACCAGTGGTTCTCAACTTTCCTAATGCCGCGACCCTTTAATACAGTTCCTCATGTTGTGGTGACCCCCAACCATAAAATTATTTTCGTTGCTACTTCATAACTGTAATTTTGCTACTGTTATGAATCGTCATGTAAATATCTGATATGCAGGATGTATTTTCATTGTTACAAATTGAACATAATTAAAGCAGAGTGACTAATCACAAAAACAAGACCATCGAAAATTTGTGTTTTCCCATGGTCTTAGGCGACCCCTGTGAAAGGGTCATTTGACCCCCAAAGGGGTCGCGACCCACAGGTTGAGAACCGCTGGTCTAGACTAACTGCCTTGCTTTAATTTGTAACTTTGTGTGGCTTTTAAGGCAATGGCTGTCTGCTCAGAGTCCTTGAGATGTAGCCAGATATGAGTTTAGATGTGGTGCTTCACAGTGAGGGGTTTCGTGATGCGTTTGGATAAAGCGTAGGCTTATGACTCACCTCCTGCACCCCAGGAAATCGCGTTTCAAGGTGGGTGGAGCTTCAGCTGCGTCTGTTTTCAGCTCCTGGCGGTTTTATGGGCTCCTGCCTCAAAGTCCTGCTGGGCTCCTCAGCAGTGTTCCCTCTAAGCTGAGTTAGTGTGAGCTAGCTCACATTTAGTCTCTGGCTCACGCATTTTTGTCTTAGCTCAGGAAAGATGGCTCCAGAGCAAACTAATTTATTCAGTAGCCAAATGGTTCGTTCACAGCTTTAATGCCAGTAGCTCACAAAGTGGAATTTTTTGCTCATGAGGCTCCACAGCTTAGAGGGAGCATTGCTCATGACTGCTAGTGTTCTCCCAGTCTTTGGTTTTAGACAGATGGGTTAGATAATTCTTCTGGCTCAGGGAAGAACGCTGACAGCCTTGGTTTCGATGACCAAGCCTGTACTTAAATTCGAGGCCCCAAATACTGTGGTTGTTTCGGTGGTTACCTCTTTCTGCAGAAAGCAGATGGGTCGGGATGCAAAACTCTGCAAAAAAATAAATAAATCCCAGCTTGGCACCATTCATCTTAATGAGAGGGAAGTTCATTGCTAATGCACGTATTCTCCTTTTGAACAAAGTTTGACTCTTGTGGCACCTTTAAGACCAACATAGTGTTCATGCACATGAAAGCTTGCACCCAGAATTAAACTTGGTTGGTCTTAAAGGTGCCACTGGACGCAGACTTTGTTCCGTTGCTTCAGGCCAAAATGGCCACCCTCTTGAATCTATTCTCCTTTTGAGTTCTGTTCCAAATATCGGAGCTGGGCAACAACTCAGCAAATGGAAGACCCAAATTAAAGCTCTCCTGCGTGTCCAGTAAAAATTTTAAACCCTGATAGAAGTCTGCCAGATCTTACGATTTCAGTGAAACCACCAATCAGACTGTGAGTAAATCTGTCAAGGCACATTTAATCATGTACTGTTGGAGCCGTTCCTTCTTGCATTAAAACAGATCTAATGGTTTCTTACGGTATGCGTGTACATTGAGCTTGGCTTTTATGGCCCTAATCAAAAGCCAGGGATGAATAATTCATCATTGCACTTTGCGTCCAGGAAGAAACTCTGTTTGTGATGACGAAGCGCGGGCTTTCTTCATGTGCTGTGATGGCCAATCACTGTTTGGATAAACAGATTTGTTGTCAAAGAATACTTCTGTGGATTTTCAACAACTCAGTCATTGATATCGCCTCCATAATATTCATTTGTTACACTCATTTTTGTATTGTTAACTGTTCTTCATATCTTTCAGTATCTCCTTGTACAGGCCCCATATTTTTGTTGGGTACAGAGATATCATTAGACAGAGGGCGGGAGAGAGAGGTGTCATCTTTGCTGGATTGCCCACCTGAAATCTGAAGGTTACTTGTGTGTTAGGTGGTGGTGTTTTTTTTGTTTGTTTTTTTTGGGGGGGATATATATGCCTATTCTACCCTGACCTGGCTAGCCGCTGGCTAGCCCAGTCTCATCAGATCTCAGACGTTAAGCAGGTTTGGCCCTGATTAGTACTTGGATGGGAGACCACCAAGGAAGCCCAGGGTTGTGATGCTGAGGCAGGCAATGGGAAAGCTCCTATGGGGTTGCCCTAAGTTGGCTATGACTTGATGGCACTCTCCACCACCAAATGTGCCCAGTCTGAATGAGGAGAATTAGGGTATGGGGAGAATCATAGAATCATAGAATGTTCAGAGTTGGAAGGGACCTCGCAGGTCATCTAGTCCAACCCCCCGCACTCTGCAGGAGCAGAGCCGAAAGAGAGCCCTACATACCTACAACATACCCAAAAGATGGTCGTCCAGCCTCTGCTTGAAAATGTCCAGCGAAGGAGCATCCGCCCCCTCCCGAGGCAGACTGTTTCACCGCTCTCTTTCAGCTAGTGTTCTCCCAGTCTTTGGTTTTAGCCAGCACCAGCGTGAGCGACCCTTCTAGTGAACTGTGTGCATCTGGATTGCTAGTTCATATGGACTGAATTGTGCTACACTCAACCACTCTTAACAGTAAGGAAGTTTCTCCTGATATTTAGCCGGTATCGACTCCCTTGTAATTTCCACCCATTAGATTTAGTCTTACAATCTGGAGCGAGAGAGAATAGATCCGCTCCATCTTCTACATGACAGCCCTTCAGATACTTGAAGACTGCAATCGTGTCCCCTCTGAGCCTTGCCTTTCCCAGGCTAAACAGACCCAACTCTTTCAGCCTTTCCCCGTAAGACTTGGATTCAAACCCTCTCACCATCCTGGTAGCCCAGCCTGAGGAGTGAGAAGCTGATGCAAGGAAGATGATATTGCAAAGGTGCTGTCTAATCAGGGCCAAACATTTGGGGGATGGAACACTTTGGTTGTGACTTGCGCTGCTTAGAGCTCCCTTGCCCTGAAGGGCATGCGGCCTCTGCTGTAGTGCTGTTACCTGCCGTGGAGAACAAGCAGGGCTTCATGCAGTGCCCAGGGGATGCCCCTTACGGAAACGCTTGTGCGCAACACTCAGATTCTATTAGAAGGCTGAAATTGCCTTGGCAAAAGGAGGCTCTGCCGCAGGAGCAAAGTCATGGCCCTTTGGCTTGGAGTTGTGCCATGCTAAAAGAGGCCTTAGGAGGAACCAAAAGCGATGACGCAGGGGAAAGAAGAAGCCAGCACCAGCGTGAGCGACCCTTCTAGTGAACTGTGTGCATCTGGATTGCTAGTTCATATGGACTGAATTGTGCTACACTTCCTTTTTATCAGGCAGAAGCTTATTAATTAACACAGTGCATGTTTTTGCACGATTGTCTGCAAATATCCTGCGCATCTTGCCTGAGCATTCCTTCCTCTAATGTGCTGGAGCCTTTCCTCTTCAGTAGTAGTAGTAGTAGTAGTAATAATAATAATAATAATAATACTTTTCAATTTATTAATCGCTTTCCCCAGTGGGCTCAAAGCGATGTACAGTTACACATTTTAGACAGGGGACTAACAATGTTCATAGGGGATAGGGAAGACAACATATATTAATTTAATTGCGCATGCCGTCACTGCATGGTGTAAATGTCTTCTGGCTTGGCTCAGTCATTTTCCGAACGGCTGCTTGTCGACCAGGCTTCAGGAACCGTATGTCAATCGCCACACTGCCACCTCCTGGCCGGAAACATCCACTGCAGCGATTTTGTAGCCGATAAGTTCTTCCGCCTTTCCGGATCCTGGACCAGGACATCTCCAACCGACAGCTAACACCTTCCCACAGGAGAGTTGGTGTGCCCACCCTCTCTAAGGAGTGGTTCCCATTTTATCTACTTGCTGAAGCTTTCGAATCGCTGGGTGGACGATGAGCTGGGGACAACAGGCTGGCTGCTCACACCAGCGCGGGCTCGAACTAACACAGTTCGGATGTTAAGACAGGGGGATATACCCACTGTGCCACCACTCCCCTTGGAGCGCAAGTCTTGGAGTAGTGAGTCTACATCATTGCATCTGTGCCTCTTGCCTTACTCACCATCATGGAGAAAGTCCTGACCTGGAATGGCCAGGCTAGTGCGATCCTGGAAGAGAAGCAGGGTCGGCCTTGGTCAGTGTTTGGGTGGGAGACCACCAAGGAATGCCAGGTTTCCTACATATAGGCAGGCAATGGCAAACCAGCTGTGTTCGTCACTTGCCTGGAAAGCCCTATGGGGTTGCTGTAGGTTGGCTGTGATCTGATGGCAAAAACCCCCCCCCCCCCCCATGAAGAAAACTGTAATTTAATTCAGGTTAGCTGAAATTATTATTTAATTTTTATTTATTTATAAATGCAATTTATATACTGCCCTTCACTGAGTACACAGGGCTCAGGGCGGTTGACAGCAACAACAAAATACAATATAAACCAAAAACAAAACTGTCAAATTAAGATTAAGAACATTAAAAATCTTAGCAAACATTAGAAAAACATGAAATGGCGCCAAAACGAATACAGTATGCATTTGTGTAGCTGAAATTGCTCCACAGCATGTGTTCAGTTTAACGACTTAGCCAAAAGCTGTAACAATCAGTTCAAAGCAATTAAAATAGCTTGTCTGTGCAAAAAGGACAAACATCCAAAGAGGAAAAACATACTAAAAATGAAATCATAATTAAAACTTTAACAAGCCAGTTTGCCCCGGAGCTCCCCTAAAACTATTTGGCGTCTTGTTTCTCAACTAAAAAGATTCCAGAGGGCAGTTTTCATAGACAGACTTTAAAAAGAATAAGGTTCTCATAGCACGTTTTCATCTGTGCAGTGGAAATATGTGTTTGGTATATGACACTGTTCACCTGTTCAGGAGCAGCAAGCAATATAACACGGAAAATCTACAACAGCTAATGAGATGTCTCTTCACACTTTTGTTTTGTTCTCACCAAGAGAAGATGAGGAGAACGAAGTCCGAGTCCAGTGGCACCTTTAAGTCCAACAAAGTTTTATTCTGCATATAAGCTTTTGTGTGTGCGCATACTTCTCCAAATGCCACTTTGGACTACAGGCAGGGGCTCAGATTTGAATGCTGCTCCATGTGAACTAAGGAGGCCGCGGTGGCTGAGAGGTTAAGACGCTGAGCTGCAGACCGGAAGGTCTGTAGTTCGGGCAGTTTGAGACCTAGTGCCGCGTGACAGAGTGAGCTCCCGTTTCTGGCCCCAGCTCCTGCCAACCTAGCAGTTTGAAAGCAAGTAATTGCAAGTAGATAAATAGGTACCACTTTGGTGGGAAGGTAACAGTGTTCCGTGCCCCTCAGCGTTTAGTTATGCCAGCCACATGACCATGGAAACGTCTTTGGACAGCGCTGGCTCTTCGGCTTGGAAACGGAGATGAACACCGCCCCCTAAAGTCGGATTCGAGTAACTTTTGAGTAGGGGAAACCTTTACCTTTACCATGTGAAATGGCCGTTTCCTCTGTTAAAGGGCCTTATTTTGGGAAATACGCTCAATTTTGGAAACAAGAAAGAACTCCCGATATCTGGGAATGGTTGAAAAAGTTACTTTTTATGGTTGAGATGGACAAAATGACAAGAGAGCTTAAAAATCAAGAGGCAGAAGATTTTTTTGCAGATTGGAAAGACTTTAAAGACTACTTGGAGAAATACTGGGATGTAAAAAACAATTTATTTTGCTTTGACAATTATTAAGGTTGGATGGACATTTAGATTAAATTTAAATATACATAGATAAACAGATAAAAAGATATGTTACCTGAAAGAATTATGTTGTTAAAGAATTGGAAAAGGAGAAAGAATTAGAGAATGTAACAGAGGTTTGAGCACTGTGGGAAGTCAGAAGGGGGGGGAGATATTTGGATAAAAGGATGTGAAAAGTTTGTTACATGATGTATAATTTTACCTATTATTATATCCTAATAAAATTGGTTTTTTTTTTAAAAAAGGGCCTTATTTTGGTATGACTGAGCTTTCAGTCATGCTGTTTGACATGGCGTGGATTAGCTCTGATGTGCAATAGAGTGATGGCTTCATCTGCTGTTGGAGAGCTAGGCCTCTGTGACGTATAAAAGTTCTGATTCAAAGTTAAGGAGGACGGATTTTGAAAGCAGGCGCTATTAAAAAGGAGTTCTGCTCTGTAAATCAATAAGAAGGGAGCCAGTTCCAGCTTTACTGTCCAGAAGTGCAAAATAAGTAGACCTCATTCGGTTAGGCCTCTGTGGTTAAAGATAATCCCATGTGCCTCATAACATATGGGCGGTCTTAGAATTTTTGAAACTCCCTTCCAGTGTTCCCTCTAAGCTGTGGAGTCTTGTGAGTAGAAATTCTACTTTGTGAGCTGCTGGCATTAATGCTGTGAGCGAACGATTTGGCTGCTACATAAATTAGTTTGCTCTGGAGCCCTCCTTCCTGAGGTAAGGCAAAAATGTGTGAGCTGGAGGCTAAAAAACTGTGAGCTGGCTCACGCTAACTCAGCTTAGAGGGAACTGCTCCCTTCCTTGGTAATCCAGGCAAGTTGGCGTGGTTGTGTGTGTGTGTGTGGGGGGCTAACATTGTGAATCAATTAGTCAGTGAATTACCCTCCCACAATTTTTTTCCTTTTTTTATGAATCATGCTGGTTTGTAAGCAACTCTGTGAATTTCTTTTTGGAAAGCTGTGGCAAAGATCAGTTTACTAAAGTAGGCAGCTGGCCATTTCTTCCTGATGGGAGATGCCAGCAGTTGTCACAAGTGGGTGAGAGGAGAACCTTTGCCCTGCCGCTAGGTCTTCCCCTTCCTGCCCCAAGTTTGTGGGGCAAGAATCATGGAATGTTAAGAGTTGGAAGGAACATTGCAGGTCATCTAGTCCAGCCACCTGCACTCTGCAGGAGCACAGCCGAAAGATAGCCCTGCAGCATACCCGAAAGATGGTCGTCCAGCCTCCGCTTGAAAACGTCCAGCGAAGGAGCATCCACCATCTCCCGAGGCAGACTGTTCCACTGCTCAACCACTCTGACAGTCAGGAAGTTTCTCCTGATATTTAGCTGGTAACGACTCCCTTGTAATTTCCACCCAACAGCCCTAGTCTTGCAATCCGGAGCAAGAGAGAATACATCTCCTACATGACAGCCCTTCCGATATTTGAAGGCTGCAATCATGTCCCCTCTAAGCCTTCTTTTCCAAGGCTAAACATACCCAGATGTTTCAGCCTTTCCTCATAAGACTTTGATTCCAACCCTTTCACCATCCTGGTTGTCCTCTTCTGGACACGCTCGAGCTTGTCAACATCCTTCCTAAAATGTGGTGCCCAAAACTGGACACAGGACTCCAGGTGAGACTTCACCATAGCAGAATAGAGCGGAACTACCACCTCCCGTGATCTGGACACAATGCTTCTGTTAATGCATCCTAAGATTGCATTCGCTTTCTTCGCAGTCACATCGCGCTGCAGGCTCATGTTTAGCTTGTGATCAACCAGAACACCTAGGTCCCTTTCACATGAGCTGCTGTCAAGCCAAGTCCCTCCCATTCTATATCTGTGTCTTTGATTTTTTGTACCTAAGTGTAGGACTTTGCACTTATCTCTATTGAAATTCATTTTATTTGTCTCAGCCCACTGTTCCAGCCTATCTAGATCATTTTGGCCTTCATTCCTTCCTTGCTAACCAGCGGCCCCAGAAAGAAATGTTTAAGGAGTTGCCACCCACACTGTGGCAGTCCTGGCCTCGCTAATATATGGCAATATTCGATCACTCTCAGATATTCAGTGGTCAGCTGACCATATGAGACTGGTCAATTGACTGGCAGGCCAATCTCAAGGTAAATGAGTGAAATGAAAATGTGAAGGTTGTGACCTGTGTCAGTCTCAGGGACTCGACTCCCTCTCTTACGGGCGGGCCGCTCCTCTTAAGCAAACTAACCGCCTTTGTTCCCAGTAATATGTTAACGGAGCAAAATGCCTTCGTGGGCAGGACCAGGGCAAAAAATGTATAGCAAATTCTGCATCAGTGGGAGGCATTCATTCATTCTTTCGTTGTTGGCTCTCTGCAGAAGAAAAAAAAATGACTGTAGAGGACTTCAGCTCTCTCTTCTCCAAAAGATTATTTTGTTTTTATTTATATGGCCCACTTTTTTTTCCTTATGAGGATCCAAAGTGGATAATTGTATTGTTCTCTTCTCTTCCATTCACAGTCCTGTTAGGGAGGTTAGGCTGAGACATGAAGTCTGAGATCACCCAGCAGGTATTCACGGCAAAGCTACTGCATGATTGTCCCAGGTCCTAGTCTAACACTCTGACTGCTGGGCCACACCGGGTGCCAAAACCTGTGCCCGGCCCCTGGTGATTGTGTTCTGCATGAGTGTGGCAACACTTATACCTTGTGAATTCACATGAGCTGCAGCCAGTCTGAATAGGTCAGGGGGTCAAACATGTGGCCCGGGGGCCGGATCAGGCCCACAGTGGAACTAGCTGTCTTCTGCTGCTTCTTCCAGTTCTGCTGCTGCGTCATCGTAGATTTGCAGCTTACAGATACACACCTGACCAGCATACTCAAGATTGCAATAGCACAGACATTTTGATGCAATAATTCGGAGCAAGAGGGTTCAGTTATCAGACACAGTTAAATAAACGAAATATTGCAAGAGTGCTAGTGTTTTAAGCATGTTTTAAATTTTAGTTAAAAGCCCCTTTGTGTTTGTGTCCTTTATAGAGTTGATATCTCCACTACCTGGCATTACATTTAATGACACACCTGGCCCGGCCCAACAAGGTCTCATTTATGTCAGATCTGGCCCTCATAACAAATGAGTTCGACACCCCTGGAATAGACAGTAGTGACTTTGATGGAGCAAGGGTATTCTAGTTATTGTCTGGAAAAGAATACACAGAATAGGTGCAAGCAGGGCTCTTTTTGTAGAAAAAGCCCAGCAGGAACTCATTAGCATAATAGGCCACACCCAACAGCAAAACTCATTAGCATACTGGCCACACTCTGACAGCACCACTCATTAGCACATTAAGCCACACCCCCATGTTATCAGAAGTGTGGTCATCCAGCCACACCCACCTTTCCCTTCTTATTCTGTTTACCTTGTTTGTTGTCAAAACCCAGGGCTTTTTTTTGGAGCAGGAACTCCTTTGCATGTTAGGCCACACACCCCTAATGTAGCCAATCCTAATGAGTTCCTGCTATTGGGTGTGGCCTATTATTCTAATGAGTTCCTGCTGGGTGTGGCCAACTCAGGAGCCAGCCGGAACTCCGTTCCTGTGCGTTCCTGCCCAAAAATAGCCCTGGGTGCAAGTATTTCAGGTGCCGCCAGTAGCATGGTATTGATCAGAATTATCTGGTGCCTTTGTTATATATTGACAAGTTTATGGACTTTTTAAAAAAGTGTTGCTCAAAGGAATTTCACCGTTGGGATGTTAGAGCGAGAACCTCAAAGACTTCCCGTGCTAGCAAGCTCAAATTTAGTCTCCAGTGATTTCTTAAGTGTCTGGTGACCATTCTCCAGAGATTTCCCCAGCCTAAGAGATATTTGAGTAGCTTTCATCCTAATTTATATGTAGTGTTCATTTTCAGATAAGTTTGACTTGTGATCACAAGCAGGGGACCTGGAAGGATTGTGGGAGAGGTTCATTCTACTGTGTGTCACCTTCCTCATACTGTTTCCTTTTTCCTTCCTCCTGGCAGCTTCTATATCTGCTTTCCTTTCTCTGCTCCTTCCCACCCACCAGTCAATCTACCTTTTATCTGCCAACCCCCCCCCCAGTCTTCAGCTTTATTAAATTACTTCATTTATACCCCTCCTTTCTCCCCTCAGTAGTACTCAAAGTAGCTTCCATCGTTCTCAAAACTCTGTAAGGTAGGTTAGGCTGAGGTTGAATGACTGGCCCAAGGTCACCCAGCTTTCATGGTGGAGTGGAGATCTGAACTTGGGTTTCCCAGATCCTACTCTGACATTCTGACCACTATACCACAGTGGCTCTCAGCTTTCCCTCATTCCCTCCCCCTGGCAGCCTCTGTCTGGGAAAATTTCAGCCAAGTTGCAAAAGTCACGTAGTAGCAGATTACTTAAGTGAGATGAGGTGGCCGCTGTTAGGTTGGGCCAAGTTGTGCAAGTTGTGGGGTGGCTGCTGCTGGGTCCAGCGGAGTTGTATGGCACCAAGTCGTCTGGTAGTTGCTCCCAGCCAGACTGGGTGAGTCCTGCATATAGCATGGTAGTGAGTTGTCCAGGTGAGTTGTGTGGTGACTACTGTTACATAGTAGTCAGTTGCCAGGTGGTTGCTGCTGGGTCTGGCCCTGATGAGTCTTCTTTCTAGGGAAGGGGGGAGCGGAGGTGGACTGGGAGGCCAAAGCAGTCACAAAAAGGGGCTTGCCCCCATTCTACCTTTTACTGAAAGAAACCAAGGCTGGAAGGCCGGCAGTATTGTTGTAGTTGCCTAGCAACCTCCGAAATGGTAACTATTTCAAGAGTGCATTCTTTTCTTAAAGCCATAGGCACTGCTTATATTATTTTGGGTTTTTAAAAAACCCTGTGAATGTGCATATCTTATTAGAATCAACATTTTTCTGCAGACCTGGGGCTTTTCTCAGGGTTCACATCTGGGGCCGTTTTTGAGAATTAGATACGGTAATGTGGATTTTCTTCTGGGCTAAGTATCTGCGGGAAAGTGTTAGGATCAGCGTAGCCATCCCAAGTGCCCTGGAGTCGCCACCATGACCGAACCTCTTACTGGCATCTCTCTCCTCCTCAGCCTTCTGTTGTGAAACAGAATGAAGAAGACTTGACTGCTGTTTGCCTACATGTGAGTATCATCTGCTTTTACCCTGCAATTGCTGCAGGCAGCTCTTGCATCAGGCTCTTCAGACCCAGTCAGCGGCTGGGCAGTCCTGTTTTGTAAAGTAACCCTGTGAAGCCAGAGACGAGAGTGGCCATACAGGCTGGGCTGGCTGCTCCTCTGAGCTCTTCACTCGTCCCTCGCACGTGGCTGAGGCTTCGGTTCTGCTGGGTGAGGAATGCCTTTCGCGTCTCTGGAGACTTCTGGTTTTGGAGTGAGATTCTTCAGAAGCGCACCATGTTGGCCGGCTGCTTCTCTTCCCACCCTTGCCAGAAATTCAGTTTAGAGAAAGGATTTAATGATCTCATTGCAGTCTTAATTCCCCTTCCTGTGCAGCAGCCATTTTAATAAGGAGCATTATTCATTCAGAGTGGGATCTTAGTGGGCGGATAGGCCAAGACTTTTTGCATACGATTATGTCATACTTCCAAGGCTGTTTTCTGTATTGTCTAGGCGTGGCGTGCTTGTTGTGTTGTAGAACTATTTGGAGCTGCCTCACGTCTTAAAACACCCCCCACCCCCCAACTTCGTTTTCAGATGAATTTAAGTTGTTGATCTGGTATTCTAAACGGAATCTGTTGGATTAATTTGCACGGCTTATTTGAAAATCTTGAATTTAACAATAATAAGTGTCAACAGAATTGATTCTGTGCTGGAAACTGCAATTACTTCTCTAATATTGAATTTTTAGATGAGAGGATAATATTGTCTTCATATAGGCCTTTGAATTGCTGATTGGTTAGTTATGGCGATTGCCCCCCCCCCACTAGATGAGGGGAAATTTGCAAAAGTTGGCCTTTTCCTTGAAATGATTCTTGTCATGTAAGTGAATTCTCCCCCCCCACCTTCTTAGGTGGGCTTGGTAACTTTTGTGGAGTTATTTGCAAGTCTGACTATTGAGTGGCTAACTGCTCAAGTGCTCCCTCATGACAGTCCTTGGGTCTCCATTTACAGAAGGGGGAAACTGAGTCCCACAGGGGAGTTCACAAAATGATATGAAGAATGCCAGTCCTGCATACGGTCATTATCCATCACGCTTTTCATGAGAAGAAGAAGAAGAAGAAGAAGAGATTGGATTTATACCCCACCCTTCACTTGGAGTCTCAGAGCGGCTGACAAACTCCTTTCCCTTCCCCTCCCCACAACAGACACCCTGTGAGGTGGGCGGGGCTGAGAGAACTCTGACACAAACTGCTCTTTTTCAAGGACAGCTGTGCCAGAGCTTGTGACTGACCCAAGGTCACATCAGCAGGTGCAAGTGGAGGAGTGGGGAATCAAACCCAGTTCTCCCAGATTAGAGTCCGCGCACTTAACCACGACACCAAACTGGCTTGGATCTCTCTTTGGATACTTTCTTCCAGGTGCGCCGGAATTTCTGGGTTTGTTTTTGGCGAGAAATGTAAAGTAGTCAGTCATTGCTAAATGAAGGCTTCATGTTCAGGGATGGTGTACCTTTGAACACCAGATGCTAGGTACAGGTAGAGCTATCACTTTTATACCCTGCTTGTAAATTTCCCACGAATAGCCGGCTGACTGATGGACTTCAGCCCAATCTGGCCGGGCTGCACCACTGAACAGAAATGAAATGAATCTTAAAGCCGCGTGGTGGACTTTCTAAAGGTGCTTGACCTTTTAGAAGGCTTTGCCTGAGACAAGTTGCTTCTCGGAATTGTTCTTGGCCTCTGCTTGGATGGACGTGAGATTGGATTTCTGCTAATCTTTTGGGGGTAAATGGCAGGTTATAGCCCTTGAATTAGGCACAACAAGCCCACAGGCAAAACATGATTATGTGTCAGGCTGTGGGATTATGTGTTTTGCCCTAGGGTGACCCTCTTAGTAGCTCGCAGTGGTGTAATTGATGAATGACCGGATTTGCCGGCTTTGATATCTGCGCTAAGAGCATTCATAAAGGCTGTCTTAACTCGCTTTCCCTTCCAACCTAATTTCAAACTCAAGATGAACTCACAGCGGCTATGTCGTGAGCGCCAGGTGGATGATCAAATAATAAGCTTTTCTCTATTGGGTGATTTGATTGCTGTTATTAGTTATAGCCCATGGTGTGTGTGTGTGGGGCAACCTGCTAGAACACTCTGAAATCATGTAAATCTAGTTAATTCACTTGCAGATAACTGGGTTGGATTTCAGCCTGAAAGCTTGCCAGCGATCTGGCAATTAAAACTGAGCCCTGATCTCCTGTTATGTCATTGCTCCCCAAATCTGGAGCATGCAGCAGTTAGGAAGGAATGTGTAGGTTTTGCAAGCACTGTGGAATGCCGTTGGTTAACCTTCTTTTGTGAGCTTTACAATGACAGCTTGTGTGTGGCTGAACGCCTAAATCCTGAAGGGAAAATGGGACGTCCTCTGATGGGACGGGGAAGAGCCAGGGAGAGTGGAGAGGAGAGAGCTGTCTTTCTGTGGCGGAGGTGCAAGTTCCGCATCTTGTCCGTGCGTGACGCTCCAGGGCACAGAGTGAAGCTAGTTTTGCCGTCTGAGACTAACCTGCTCCACAGCCTTAGCTCTGAGGATATTAATTGTAAAGTTCATTTATGTGTTAAAATGCCATATGAGAGCTAAAGCGCTATGGGAGTGCTGAAGGCAGCCCTCAAAATTTACTCAGGGCTCAACGTTTACTAGCAGTTTAGCCCAGGAGTGTCGAACTCATTTGTTATGAGGGCCGCATCTGACATAAATGAGACCTTGTTGGTCCGGGCCATGTGTGTCATAAAATGTAATGCCAGGTAGCAGAGATATAAACTTTATAAAGGACACAAACACAGGGTTTTTTTTTACTCAAAATAAAAACATGCTTAAAACATTAGCACTCTTGCAATATTTAATGGTGTCTGATAACTGACACCTCTTGCTCTGAATTATTGCATCCAAATGTCTGTGCAGTTGCAATCTTGAGTGTGCTGTTCTGGTGTGTATCTGTAAGCTGCAAACCTACGATGATTCAGCAGCAGCAGAACTGGAAGAAGACGCAGAAGACAGCCAGTTTCACTGCGGGCCTGAGAGAAGCCCTCCGGGGGCCTCATCTGCCCCTGGTTTAGCTGACTAGAGCCACAAAATGCCAGCCCAATTAAAAACTTTTTATTTATTTACATTATTTATCATCCGCCTTTCTCACTGGGGGGTTCAAGGCGGATTACGCAGAGTGAGTCGATATAAGCAACAGGATGGGAACATTCAATAAACAACGAAAAAGGATTTGGGTTGTGGAACCAACCAGAAATCAGAAATGCTTTGGCAGAAGGATAGAGAAGCCGAGAGAATTCCATTCCACCTGTGCTAGTGTCAACATACGAAGTTGCCTTCTATTGAGCTTGCCTAGCCCAGAGTTATCTGTGGCCAGTGGGGGCACGCCCGTGGCTCAGGCCTAGTCCTAGTTCTGCTACATGCTCTTTTAGCTGGCGATGCTGGGGACTGACCTGTGACCCCAGACACAGGTGCTGTGTATGTGTGGTCCCTCACACTCATGCCTCGTCCATCCCGCTCAGATGTGGATCTTCTCCTTCCTAAAGGTACAGTCTCCCAGGCAAATACTGGGGCAGGATTTAAAGCAGTAACCACAGTGGTATGGAGCAGTGAAGGATTTATGTGCCCGAAGATGGCCGAGGGGAACCTCCACATTCAGAGGCACTAATCCTCTGAATCTCAGAGCCAGGAGGCAGCATCAGGGGAAGGTCTCAGCCTCTCTGCCCTGTGGTTGGCCCTCCAGGGGAGCTGGTTGGCCCCTGTGAGAGGTGGGATGCTGGGCTAGAGGGACCACTGGTCTGATCCAGCAGGGCTCTTCTTAAGTTCTTAAGGTGCTCTTGGGACGTTCTGCAAGGGACAGATCCATGCTGGAACCCACAGTCTTAGTAGGTGCAAACTTGGTTAACGAACCTGAGTCATGGCTGGTGACGGAAGAAGTTGGGTCTTTTGGGGGGTTATCATGAGGCTGTGGGGATGTGTTCTTCTGTGTTGGCTTTGTTGGGGCAGCAGAGGGAGAGACTATGTTATATAAAGCCTATTCCAGCAGTGCCTCTTAAGGACTTTAATTGTGTTGCTTAACTGGTCACTGCCATGGTCTGAGTAATTTGCAAATTGTCATGCTTAGTTTTAGATCTGAGATACCATGCTATAGTTACCAGGAAAGATGACCCTCAATGTAAGACAGTCTCCTCCCCCAAAATTATTCACAATCATTTTTTAAATTACCGTACATATCTGTAATTTGTATGTTACTTTAGGATGACTCCCTTACTCTTCACAGCACAGCTGGGGGGGGGGGGGAAACAAAAGCTATTCTTTGTTTCAGGTAAAGAGGATATTTTACAGACAGACGTTTGCTGCCTCAAGCAGTACGAATGAATTGCGGTGTAGAATTTTTCTGTGGGATAATCAGTGTCAAGGCTGATCTTGGGATGCAGGATAAGACTGTAACGATAGATGTTTCGCAAGTCCCTGTTCCTTCAAGACGCCAGGTGGTTGGTCTCCACTCAGCCATCTCTGCCACTTTCCTTAGACCAGGAGTGTCAAACATACAGCCCGGGGGCCGGATCAGGCCCCTGGAGGGCTTCCATCAGGCCCGCAGTGGAACTGGCTGTCTTCTGCTTCTTCTTCCAGTTCTGCTGCTGCTGCATCATTGTAGGTTTGCAGCTTACAGGTACACACCTGAACAGCACACTCAGGATTGCAACAGCGCAGAGATTTTGATGTAATCATTCAGAGCAAGAGGTGTCAGTGATCAGACACTGTGAAATAAACAAAATATTGCAAGAGTGCTGATGTTTTAAGCATGTTTTTATTTTAAGTAAAAAACCCCAACCCTTTGTGTTTGTGTCCTTTATAAAGTTTATATCTCCGCTACCTGGCATTACATTTTATGACACACAGGGCCCGGCCCAACAAGTTCTCATTTATGTCAGATCCGGCCCTCATAACAAATGAGTTCGACCACCCCTGCCTTAGACCCAAGTAAAGGCATTTTGCCACAGTTTCCCTGTGAGTTTGGCCCAAGCCATGAAGGCTCGATATATAAAAATCAGGTGCTGGAACATGGCTTACGGTGATGACGGCTCCACTCTTGAGTTTTCACAGGGTACGTTTGACATACGAGATGCTCCAAGCCTCATTGTATGGTGGGATTATGCAGGACCTTCCATATGTGGGCACACGATCCCTCACTTGTCCATTACTGGAATTCTTTCCTCATCCTCTGCCTCTGGTATTGGCTGTGGCCGGTGAAGGGGCAGCTGACGGCGTGAGCGAGAGGCCTGGCTTGGAGCAGCTCTGAGCCGCTGCCCGTGTTAAACTTCCTAGTGGATCACTTGTTCATAGCCGTCACTTATCACTCATTCTTTTGTTAGCGTGTTTATTATGCCCCAGGAGTATGGAGGGGAAACCCCAGAGAGGACTAGCAAATTATCACATGGTCCGTGAGCGGTGCCAACTGTGGAGCTGAGTCTCAGCGGATCGTTCAAGAGTGCGGGTAGCAGAGCAATACAGCGCCGGGCCCTTCCTGCAGGTCCCCTGTGAACTGCAGATAACGTGGGGGATTAGCCTAAGAAGCGCAAGCGTGCCTTCTGGCATTGTTTTGCTTTGCGTGCGCCACTCTCGGGCCTGGGCCTGTGAGTCCTGGGCTCAGAACATCTTTGCTCCAAGCTTTGTTGCAGGGTATTAATCGTTGCTTGGAAGGACTGCCGGTCTCCGGCTAGGCGGTGAGAAGGCTTTCGACTCCTTTATCGTTTTTGTTTTAGAAATGCATATTTTCATCGACATATGTTAGGACACGTACAAATATCACACACCTGCAAGAAATTATCCCAGATTTTTCCAATGGATATTCATGTTGTTACATGGAAAAGAGGTGAAATATGGATTAACTTTGGAGATCGTTTGCCCTGACCTGGATAACCCCGGGCAAGCCCGATCTCGTCAGATCTCGGAAGATAAGCAGGGTCGACTGTGGTTAGTACTTGGGGGGTGGGGTGGGGCTTCCTTGGAATACCAGGTCAGGAGGACGGAGGCAGGCCTTATTCAGCCAGCTCTCTGAATATCCTCTAGGCCCCCAGTAGGGGTCAGTCACCAGCGGTCAACATGACTTCCAGGTGCAAATACAGGCACGCATGCACACGCATACTTATTAATATATTTTTTTGGAGATCATTTGATAAAGTGAGCTCTGACTCACGAAAGCGTATGCCGGAGTAAAGTTTGTTAATCTCGAAGGTGCTGCTGGATCCTGCTTTTGTTTTACTGTTGCAGTGCAGACTAACGAGGTTAGTACCAGAGGCAGGATCCCTCCTTAAATCAGGCGCTGGAGAGCATGGGGGAGGCGGCCGGGTGGGGGCTGTTTGCAGTCCTCTTGCCTTTGGAGCTTCATAGAGGCAGCTGGTCGGCCCCGAAGGGAACAGAATGCTGGACTTGATGGGCTTTTGGTCTGATCCGGCAGGGCTCTGCTTATGTTCTTGTATTTTAGTGTGTAGTTGGCACTGGAGGCCATATTTCTGGTTTTTCCCTCTTTTTTGTGTGTATCTTAAATTAGTTCTCTCTCTCTCTCTCTCTCTCTCTCTCTCTCTCTCTCTCTCTCTCTCTCTCTGTCTCTCTGTCTCTCTGTCTCTCTGTCTCTCTGTCTCTCTGTCTCTCTGTCTCTCTGTCTCTCTGTCTCTCTCTGTCTCTCTCTCTCTGGGTTTTGTTTGTTTCTAAGGGGTTTTAGTGCTTTTCAATATTTGTAATACACCATTCTTGCTGCAGCTATTATATATGTAAAATCAGTTTGTATAAACTTTCGGGAATTGCATCCTTAATTTAAAAAAATTCGGTAGAAAAACCTCTGAATGTATCTAGCGCTGTCGTCCAGCACACCCATATTCGGGAGGACAATGGATCTCTTGGCCAGCCTCCATACGTGACAGCAGTACCAACAGGCACTTGTTATAAGTTTTGGTAATACTCCAAGGCGACAAATGACGTTGGCTTGTCAACTTATGACAGTTTTCTCTCATATTTAAGCTAATGAAGAAGAAGAAGAAGAAGAGATTGGGTTTATACCCCGCCCTTCACTACCCAGAGGAGTCTCAGAGCAGCTTACAGACTCCTTTCCCTTCCCCTCCCCACAACAGACACCCTGGGAGGTAGGTGGGGCTGAGAGAGCTCTGACAGAAACTGCTCTTTTTTTCAAGGACAGCTCTGACAGAACTATGGCTTGCCCAAGGTCATCTAGCAGGTGCGAGTGGAGGAGGGGGAATCAAACCCGGTTCTCCCGGATTAGAGTCCGCGCACTTAGCCACTACACCAAACTCTCTCCTTTCTTAAACAGAAGGGGCCAGAACTTGTCATGTAGTTTAGAGGTTAGATCAACTGTAATGGTAGACTTTTATTGCCTTGTGTGTGAGGCGCTATCATCTGCTGGCTTTGGGCCTGGGAGTTGTGACGGTCATCTGATGGTAACGTTAGGAAGGGCATTCTCTGTGTAGGCCTCTTATATTTTAAAGACTTCTGTTCTCTCAGGAGAGTCCTGTGCTCATCGCTGGGTGCCAGAATACCTGCACCGTGTTGTATTTTCCTAAGCAATAAAAAGTGCCTCGATATGGCTTTTGGAAATGCTTAAAGGTGGAAACAGAAACGATGCTGGGGTTCTGCCATTTGAGAAGTAGGTACGGGGGGGGGGGGGGGGGGGTTGTGGTTAGACTACCCGTCTGAATGCTGGAAGATCTGGGTTCAGATCTCTCTCTGTCATGTGACCCCTATGCGAAAATGGGAGAAGGGAGAATCATGTATACCAGCAATTCTCAACCTGTGGGTCGTGACCTCTTTGGGGGTCGAACGATCCTTTCACAGGGGTCGCCTAAGACCCATCAGAAAACACAAATTTTCAATGGTCTTATGATAGCAACGAAAATAATTTTATGGTTGGGTGTCACCACAACACGAGGAACTGTATTAAAGGGTCGCGGCATTAGGAAGGTTGAGAACCACTGATGTATACCTTCAGCTCCTTTTGAGGAAGGGCGGGGTGAAAATGTGCTAGAATGGGACTGCCTGGGGAAAGCTAAGTGCTCCTGCCATTCCAGCTTCCCAGCTGGAAACCGTGTCCACAGGAAGACCGTGTCTTGTTGAAAACATGTCACCAGGCGCGCAATGTTCCCTCTAAGCTGCGGAGTCTTGTGAGCAAAAATTCTACTTTGTGAACTCCTGGCATTAAAGTTGCATAAATTAGTTTGCCCTGGAGCCATCCTTCCTGAGCTAAGACAAAAATTTGTGAGCTGGAGGCTAAAAAACTGTGAGCTGGCTCACACTTAACTCAGCTTAGAGGGAACCCCGCCCCCCCCGGGGGGGGGGGGGAAGCTTGAGTTGGGGCCCCACATACCTACATTTAAAAAGAAAAATGCTTGGGATCTCAGTGCCACATTTCCTTTGATCCTGTTGATTAGGTGGGTTTTCACTGGAAAAATGCTGCGTATGAGTTTATTAGGAGTGGCTGGGTCAGATCTTATTTTTTTTTTACTGCAATTTTGTATTTGGTATCTTCTCTGTTTCAAATGAAATGCGCGGTTAACTGACAGGGCAATCTCTGAAGCAAGCAGTAGGTTAGTATGCACAGGGTGAATGACTGAACTTCAACACTGTTCCGGCTGTCTATGTGTTGTACTCACGTAGCTCAACTGCATTGCAACTTGGTGCTCAGTTCTTGTGGCTTACAACATCTTTTGATGGGACAATTGTTCATGCATCTGTCCTAATTCCTTCCAGTTAAATCTGAAATAACTGTCCAGGAAGTCCCCTGCATGTTTCTTTAGTTTGTATATTTGGGATATTGCTCTGGTCGCGCCATGCTCTGGTCGTGCCAAACAAGTGTCCGCATTTTGCTAGGGGAACCCACCTCCTGTTGAATGAGAGCACGCTTTGCCTTCTATGCCGGCTGTGATGTAGTGGTTAAAGGCGGCGGACTCTGATCTGGAGAACCAGGTTAGATTCCCCACTCCTCCACTTGCAGCCAGCTGGGTGACCTTGGGCCAGTCACAGCTTTCTCAGAGAGCCCCACCTACCTCACAGGGTGTATATTGTGCGGAGAGGAAGGGAAGGAGGTTGTAAGCCGCTCTGAGACTCCTTCGGGTAGTGAAGGGCAGGGTATAAAAACCCAACTCTTCTTCTTCTCCTTCTCTTCCTCCTCCTCCTCCTCCTCCTTCTTCTTCTTTTCCTTCTCCTCCTTCTTCTCCCCCCCCCTTTTCCATGCGGGCTTTCGTAATACCATTTGGGACTTGGTCTGTTTCCATTAAATCAAATTAATTATATTTATGTTGTTGTATAAACACAAGATGCTCCATTGTGGCACTTAAATGCATACTGTCGTGTACATGTCTGCCTAATGTCCATGCTGTGTTCTATGGGAAGTTCTTTAACAGTTCTGCATCATATGAATTGGGGTATTTAGAGTCTTTAGAACTTTTATCTTTTTTTTTTGGTGTTTGACTTGTTTCTCTTCCACTGAAATCCAAGGCCTAGCTTGCTCTAATATGCAGTGTCTGTAGTATGCTGACTGTAAAAACTGGAAAAAAGGGGGGGGGGAACCCTAACCTTAACTTCCCAAATCCAAATATTAATCTTTTTTTTTTTTGAAGTACTGATATCACCATATGAATAATGAGTTTACTCTTCAATATGCCTCTTGTATGTGATTAGAGGTGCCTTTTCCCTTTTGAACCTGATGAGTCACTTCGTCTCTCTCTCTCTCTTTCTTTTTGGAGGTTACTAAGTCCCACCATGGTTTACTTTCACCTAAAGCTCCTAATCAGCTTTGGGTACCATTTCAAGCTGATGATCCCCCTGAAAATAAACATGGCCTTGGATATAAACTGTCTTCTGCAAAGTTAGCAACTTCTCAACTCTAAAACTGTAATCCTCTGGCCCCGGCGGTGAACAAAGTCTTGAAGATCATCATAAACTCCCAAATATATTGGAAAGTGACTTCCAGTTGTTAATCTGGTTGGAGCATAAACAGGGGAGAGCAGATGGTGTTGCAGACAATGTCCGTCTATTTTATACTATTCCTCAGAGACTGATATTTCTGGCTAGTTGTGTCAAATGCTGCAGGTGTTAATTAAGTTCAGTTAAATAAGCTCATACTTTTTTTGTGTGTGTCTGCTGCCCAGGTTGCACTGTTTATTGTGTGTGTTGTGTGCCGTCAA
Source organism: Gekko japonicus (assembly GCF_001447785.1). Lineage (NCBI taxonomy): Eukaryota > Metazoa > Chordata > Lepidosauria > Squamata > Gekkonidae > Gekko > Gekko japonicus. The sequence continues at coordinate 669,352 of NW_015173149.1, read as the reverse complement.
GTCCCCTCTGAGTTATGGCGACCCTATGAATTAGTGTCCTTCAAAACATCCTGCTCTTAACAGCCTTGCCTTGCAAACTGACAGCTGTCCTTGACTGAGTCAATCTGTTTTATGCTGGGTCTTCCTGCTGCCCTGGACATTTTCCCAAGTGGAAAAGACCAAAAAAAGCTGTGCTATACGCTATGAAAATATTACATTGTGATTATTTTAACAATTTCCACAATAAGAAATGATCAGTGTATTAATAAACAATCATTGCATCATAGCAAGAAGGGAGTCCAAAATGTTGCGTTTGAAGGTAACAAAGTTTTCCGGACTAACCTCACCTTCCGGATGGCCTGTTTACAACTATAGTTGCACTTTAGGAATGATGTGGAAATTGCAGAGATCGCTTTTTTCGCAGAATTAGCCACATAGAATAGATTGATTATAAAAGTGCTTTATTGAGAGCCAGTTTGGTGTAGTGGTTATGTGCGCGGACTCTAATCTGGGAGAACCGGGTGTGATTCCCCACTTCTCCACTTTCACTTGGCTGGATGACTTTGGGCAAGCTGTAGTTCTGATAATAGCTGTCCTTGAAAAAGAGCCGTTTCTGTCAAGAGCTCTCTCAGCCCTGCCTACCTCCCAGGGTGTCTGTTGTGGGGAGGGGAAGGAGTTTGTAAGCCGCTCTGAGACACCTTCGGGTAGTGAAGGGCAGGGTATAAATCCAATCTCTTTTCTTCTTCTCTCTCTTCTTCTACAATGAATGGATACAAGGAGACAACTATATGAGATAGCCCAGTTCGGAGGAAGATTCTCGAAACGACTTGGTAGTCCGGAAAACTTCGTTAACGTCAAACGCAACATTTGGACTCCCTTCCTGCTATGATGCTATAATTGTTTATTAATACACTGATCATTTCTTAGTGTTGAAATTGTTAAAATAATCACAATATAATATTTTTATAGCGTATAGCACAGCTTTTTTGGTCTTTTCCATTTATTCTGTGCTGTGATTCTTTGATACTCAACAGTTTCCTAGCGTTTTCATCTTTTCAGGTGACTCTTGACTTTTCATAATGTGACCAAAGTATGATAGCCTCTGTTTTAGCCATTTTATCACCTGGGGAGATTTCGGGCTTGATTTGGATTAGAAACCCACTTATATGTATGTTTTGGCAGTCCATGGTACTTACACGAAATAGCAATGATAAAAGCAGAATAATGGGCAAGATCGCTACTTATTAGGCACTCAAACTGCTTCAGGCATGTTCTCTAAAATAAAAAGGAGCCTTAGGCAAATTAACAAAATTCCCTTCCCAGCAGAAGGGTTTTTGGGCTAGAGCAGGGGTGTCAGGCCCCCGGAGGGCTTCCATCAGGCCCACAGTGGAACTGGCTATCTCCTGCTTCCAGTTCTGTTGCTGCATCATAGCTTGCGAGCATGAGATTTCTGTGGTGAATGTCAAAAAACCAAAAGTAGGTTTGCAGCTTACAGAGCTAATGTTTTAAGCATGTTTGGATGCATTAGACCAGTGGTCCCCCAGCCTTTCTTTAAGCTTGTGGGCACCTGTGCAATTCTGACATAGATGTAGCATGGTAGGCACGGCCACAGAATTGCTGCCACCAAATAGCCGCTGCAGGAGGCAGGGACAACCATGGAATAGCTGTCGCAGCTTCCCTTCAGGCACACAACAAGATCTTTGTGCTGGGGTGGTGGATGCCGCCGCCAGAGCAAGGTTTCAAAAAATCCACATGGTCCGTCAGAGGCCTTGCTGGGCAAAAGCCCTACCTGGACCAATGCTCCCTCTAAGCTGTGGAGTCTTGTGAGCAAAAATTCTACTTTGTGAGCTACTGGCATTAAAGTTGTGAGCGAGCAATTAGGCTGCTGCATAAATCAGTTTGCTCTGGAGCCCTCCTTCCTGAGCTAAGTCAAAATTGTGTGAGCTGGAGGCTAAAACAAGGTGAGCCAACTCACACTAACTCAGCTTAGAGGGAACACTGGCTGGGATCCCAGTTAGTTATGTGGGGTTGTCATGGCCAGAGATGAACAGAGGTGGTTTGCCCTGGTCCAATGCTCCCTCTAAGCTGTGGAGTCTTGTGAGCAAAAATTCTACTTTGTGAACTGCTGGCATTAAAGTTGTGAGCGAGCAATTCGGCTACTGCATAAATTAGTTTGCTCTGGAGCCATCCTTCCTGAGCTAAGACAAAAATGTGTGAGCCAGAGGCTAAAAAGCTGTGAGCTAGCTCACACTAACTCAGCTTAGAGGGAACACTGACCTGGACCAACCCACTTCCTAAAAATGCTTGATGGGCACTGTGATGCTCACGTTGGAGATCCCTGCATTATGCCTGGTGGTTCGAGGACCCCCTCAAAGTCAAAAACCCATAAATTTCATACCCTCCATGTGGATTTGCTTTCTTCCCAAACATCCTGCATTGTATGAAGTTAGGTTCAAGTGGTTAGCTGTGTTGGTCTGAAGAAGAAGAAGAAGAAGAGATTGGATTTATACCCTGCCCTTCACTCAGAGCAGTTTACAATCTCCTTTCCCTTCCCCTCCCCAAAACAGACACCCTGTGAGGTAGGTGGGGCTGAGAGAACTCTGACAGGTTAGCTGTGTTGGTAAGAAGAAGAAGAAGAAGAGATTGGATTTATACCCTGCCCTTCACTCAGAGCAGTTTACAATCTCCTTTCCCTTCCCCTCCCCAAAACAGACACCCTGTGAGGTAGGTGGGGCTGAGAGAACTCTGACA